>NW_017097246.1:4349-51241 GCF_001412225.1 Nicrophorus vespilloides
AAAAAAAAAACAAAATTTATAAACACAATTTTTATGTTCCGCTTTCCTGCCAAGATAATAAAAATCTATTTTTCACAATAATTTTCTAAATTTCAATATAAAATATATTGTCTATATTAAATTTGTATATTTTCACGCATATTAACACAATTTCCACATACATAATACCAAATAATCTATCAAACAAATACTACTATTTCGCTTCTGTTGAAACATTGTTTATTTAACGATTTCTTATCATTTTCTCAATGTGTTCTCTCCTTTTTTTAATGTGCGCTTTAGCAACAGCTATCTGACTTACTTATGCCCAAAAATCAGAGCTCTAAAATTAGATTAAATTTTATAATCAAAATATCCAACAAGTAATTATTTCTTTAAACGGTTTTTTTTTTAAATTTCATTATTAATAACGACAATCACGAAATACGCGAATTAATTGTTAATTAAATGATATTTTCGTTCACTCTGTTTCAATTAAGTCTGAGATACGTCTTTGGAAAGACGTAAACAATTCGAACTTTAAATCTTCATTTATTAAACGCAAAAACCTCGGGCTTTTAAACACAGATTAAATACCATTATTTCACAATTGTTTTCTCTAATTCTCCAATGAAACTTCGTTCTTCGTTCTAATATACATCTCATTAAGTTAAGTTAATGTTAATTTTTTTAATTATCGACTCTTTTTTTAAACAAATTAAGAAAGATTTTGTTCAAAATTTTAGTTGTGTTTCGATATAATTTAATCTATAAAACATTCAATAAATTTTAAGTATTTATAATTAAAGTAATCTTGATTCAATGAATTGGAAGAATGTCTGAAGATTTAAATGTAATGATGCGTAGGTGACATATATATTATTTAATTACTTGATTAAAAGTAATGAATTTCAAGTTATTAATTAGGAATGATTATCAAAAAGAAAATGCTTGGTCTCAATAAAAATAAAAGATGTATTTATTAATCTGGCAAATCAGAGTTCAAGCTAATTCATTATTGTCACTCTGTGTATAAATAATTATGATTCAATTTGGCTTCGCTTCATTATCTAATCTATATTTGTTGTTTTTTTTTTTTGTATTATATATTTATATATAATTTTAAGTTGTATTCTCTCCTCTTACGTTTCTTTTTTCTATTAAATAATTAAAAAACGCTGCGAAATTCAGTGAATATTTTTTTTGTAAATACATTTGTTAATTGCTTTCCAATTGCATAGAAGGATTTTTAGTTAATTGCTAATTAACTTAAGTTATGTTTGATGTTCTTGTGATCTTACTTGTTGTGGCAATGTTGAACCGTCGTCTTTGGTCGCTGCACATTGACTGAAATCTAATCCGAGCGATTCTCGTGACCAGCCGTTTTTGCCCTTTGACACAGCAGACCTCGGCGATTGCATTTGCTTTGCGCGTTGATAACGCAAGCGAATTCGACTAGAAAGAATTAGGTGATGATGAAGTTATTAAATGGCAAAACCTTTGAGCATTATTTGGATTAGATTGGATTGGAATGAAATGAAATAAGGAAAGAAGAGCACAATGGAGAGGTTGAATTGAAAGCAATTTGTTGATGGTGCAGTAGCGCGAAATCCGTTTGCTCTGCAATCTCCCTTCTGGCTTCTCTATTAATCGATGAATCATGGGATTTCGGATAAACATCGACATATTTTTATTCCGCTCTTTCTCTCTCTATCACGTCCAGTTATCACATTATTCTGGCAATCTGATTGTCGATAATGGTGATTAGATAAGGGCCGAGGATCAACAGAGGATACCTGGCCAATACAGGTAATAGTTTCGCGATCGCTTGATGACCCAGCATGGATGGTTCCAAAGCGATATTCCTTCTGATCTTCGTGATCGGATTGATGATAGGTCAAGTTCTCAGCGGTGAGTTTACATTCCAAAACAAGCTTTCAGAATTTCATAACCGATTTCAACGGATATTTCGCAGAATGGGAAGACAAACCTTTCACTGCGGTGAACGAAGGCTTTATCGAAACCATAGAAAGTACGAAAAAAAACGTTTTGCTGGAATATGATGAAAACGTGAAGACGGGAACCGTTCTTGGAACGTTGAATTATAAAGGATCCATCAAACCTGACGTTAGCTTTCCATCTGAAACGAACACTTATTTTAAACTTAGTGATGATAAAAGGCAACTAGTTGCATCTAATGAAGTTGATTATGAAACTAAGCCGAACATCGATGGTTTCATGACGCTCGGAGATACAACAATTCCGATAAAGATTACAATCAGGAACTTAAACGACAATCCGACGATTGTGATGCAAAGGGAATCGTGCAATGTCAAGGTAATACTTTCAGCGACCTTAACGCGCTTTTTGTTTCCTCCATCCTTTCAAAATTGAAATTGTTATGAAACTTTTAGGAAAACGGAACGACCGGTGCGACGGAATGCAAATTTGAGGTGAACGACGAAGATGGAATGATGGACAAGTTCACGATCAACCATTTATCGGATGTGAGTTGAATTTTTGGTTTGTAGTTAAAAAAAACATATATATCGCACTCTTATCTCGCCTTCGAACGCAATTATCGTCAGGTATCTCAGGTAAATCTAACGACGAAATAGTTACGAGGACCAAAACGATTTCCACATATGATTTTCATTTGATAATTAAGAAATAAACTTTCTCTAACGTGATGAGATCTTTATAAAGTCAAGGAAAAGAGTTGGAAATTATTGGGTTTTTGTAGATTTTCTTTACTTTGTACCACCAAAGGAATTACACTCCTTTATCTAATCTGCACATCATACCAATAGTCGCCTCGATTATTAGATGACACAGATTACTAATATCATCTGATGAACTGAAATGCCTTCAAAACGAAAACAATTCGACTAAGATGGAATTAGTAAAACTTGAATGTAATCAAAGTTAAACTGAATCAATATTAATAATTTTAACAATCAGATAATATTCTTAATAATTATATAAATTAAGATTATGTTCAATTTTAGAATGACGATATATTTAAATTCGAATGGGAGACGTTACCAACGCCGACAACTAGAAACGGTATCATTGTGCTGCACACTCTGCAAATTTTGGATTACGAGGACATAAAGATCTACGTGTTCGATTGGACCATCAAAGTAAGAGAATTTCAGGAAAACTACCAAAACGGAATTGCAGAGTTTCCCGCTTGCAGGATAATGACGACAGGCATTCGGATTCTGTAACCACGAAGGTCGTCGTCAACGTCGAGGACATCGACGATAATCCACCGAGGATGGACATCATCACCAGCATCGAAGTGATGGAACTTGAAAACTTCGAGATGATCATCCACGCTGTGGATGGCGATTTCATGGTCAACAACGAAATCGACTACACGTGCACTGTCATCACAAAAAAACGTATTTTTTGGGTAATACCAAATACTTATACCAATTTATCATCTTAACGTTATTTCAGTTGAACGGTATTTTCATTGGAAAGTCGAAAATAAGAAGTTGGTAATCAATATCGATGGGATCAATAGGGATGAGGATGAGCTGGAGCTGTACCAGTATTCTGTGAAAGCCTGCGAAATACCTAAGGATAACAGTCAAGGCCAGTGCACCGATGATAGAGTGGTGACCATAATGGTAAAGGATATTAACAATCAAATACCACTCATTACCATCGACAATGATCAACTGGATCTTCTGGAAAACAAATACAGTATCATAGGTACAAAGATCGAAATCAACGACAAGGATATCGTAAGTTTGTGAATTCGGTGTTTTTTTTTTGTATGCGTTTAACACTTTCGTTTAGGGTGAAAATGCCAAGTACGAGGTGGAATTGATAAGTGAAAAAGTGAAAAACATCAATGAAATTTTCCAAATCGTGCCGATGAACGGATATCAGAAGGGCACTTTTACTTTGAATATAATCAACGCCGCATTACTCGACTACGATGATCCGAATAAAGTATATCTGCACGATTTTAATATCGAGGTGAGCATTAACAACCAATTGCAATGTTATTATTAATTAACACTAATATAAATTAAGTTTTATAGTTATAGAAAATTAAACTTTCATTGTTATTTAAATTGAGAAATGTGTTTTCAGATCCATTCAATAGATCTAAATGATGCAACAAAGAGCGACAGGAAAAGTATTCATGTGAATCTGATAAATTGGAACGACGAGTTGCCCACCTTCACGAATGACGGTATCTACGATATCACTATGAAGGAAACTTTCGGACGAAACGGGATTGAGGTTTTACCGTTCACAGAGAAAATTTGCGTAACGGACAAGGACGTCGATGATAAAATCGAGTAATATATTTGTTGAATGCTATTGTTCTATGTTTTTGCTCATCGATTTCTTCGTAGAGTTTCTCTTCTGGGAACCGCGATGAATTCCATATTGAAGTTAAACGAAGATGAAGACGGTTGCATCACGCTCGAATCCAAAAACGGTCTTCCCAAAGGCTTTCAGCTGTTCAATTACGAGGCCAACAACGAAGTGCTGATCCAGATCAAAGCCGTGGACACGGTTTCACTGCAGCCGACCGATACTCTTCATACGACAATCGGCATTGTCACTGTTAAGCTGATCGATGTGAACGACGAAGCGCCCAAGATCGTCATGGTATTTTCGTTTTTCAATTCACCTCTACTGAAACAGTAAATAATCACCGAATTTTCAGATGGAGCAGTCCGTGTCGCTGGTGGAGAATCAGAAAAAGGATACGTTAATAAATCAAGAGAAGATCCTGGGATACGACGAAGATACGCTTAGCAAATTGGAATTCAAAATCGACTGGAAGAAGTCTTACCCGAGCAAGAACGGTCAAAGGGTGGAGTGGGAAGGTTATGAAGAGTGCATCGATGTAATTAACATTGAAAGAGACGACTCGATGGAATGTGAGCTGTATTTCAACAATAAAATTCCGAATAACACACCTGATTTTGAAAAGTTCGACACATTCTACATCAATCTCGTGCTCACCGACCACAACACCGAAGTCGTGGGCTACGAATCTGACGAAGGTGCTTTCACCAAAATAAAAATGCTACATCCTTTTTACTTCAATATGTTTACAGTCATCTTCGTGATCAACATCAAGGATGACAACGACAACCCTCCCATATTTACTGAGAATTCATTGGTCGAGAAGAGTGTCAAGGAAAACGCTGACTCCGACATCATCGGAGTCGTCACGGCCACAGACATCGACTTGAATCCCAAAATAACATACAGTCTTGAGTATGTCCATAGTGTAGTAGCAACGAGCAAAACCTAAACCATACTTTATTCATTTAGACCGGTGCAAGGAACTGCAGACAATTTGTTGAAAATCGATCCGGACACAGGCGAAATCTCCATTGATAAACCGAAAGCAATTGATGCCGATACACCACCATTGAATTACTTGTACTATAACATTAAAGCCAATGATGAAAAACACACAGCAACCAAACCAGTAATTATTGTTATTTGTTTTCTTTCGTGAAATTATAAGTATGTTCTTCCGTTTGCAGATCACGGTGAAAGTTATAGATCTGAACGATATGAAACCCAGTTTTACCATTTTCCCAGATCAAAACATCAATATTCCGGAAAAGGATCAGTCTGTTGAGGTTTTCCAAGTGAAAGCAATAGACGAGGACAGAGACAGTACAGTGTATTCTCATGTTTCATCTGATTCCCAATTTATTTTTCTTTTGCTTTATTTTTGCAGCACCTCACAATCAATTTGAATACATTTTTAAAGACGTTCCAAACGATAAGTTTGTTATTGACGATGAAGGCTTGATAACGGTGAACGGAATCCTGGACAGGGATGCAGGTGAAACGGAATTCCTGATTACCGTCCTTGCCGTGGACAATCCAAGTATGCGCTATTATATTTAAATTTCTTCGTGGTTTGTTAATGTTTCTATTAATTTTTGTTGCAGACGATCCGCTCGGTGAACCACGATTGACCACGTCCATGACCTTCACGGTCATTGTGACGGACATCAACGATAACCATCCGGAAATTGTCACGAACAATTTCTTTACCACTGAAGAATTGAAAAAGGTAATATCACCTTTAGTTATGAAACGCATACGATTAGAAACGATCTTGTAGGGAAAATCGATTGGAGGTTTTGTAGCAACGGACAGAGACGATCCTTTGACCGGCAATGGTAAAATGACTGTAGAATTAGTGAATGTCGAATCGATAGCCAAAAACAAGTTGACATTGGATGATTTGAAACTAAACTGTCCCAAAGATAATGGTATTTGCGAACTGTATTCAAACACTGACATGAGGGGCCACTACGGCGATCACTATTTGGAATTCAAAGTAATCTCTTAGATATATTTATTTTACCAAGATCAATTCTAGTATCGATGATTACAGGTGTGCGATAAAGGTCAAGAGAAGCAACTTTGCGCTGAAGAAAATACCAAGATTCCTCTGACCATCGAGATCTTCAACTTTGAGAAACCTAGCTTGAGCGTACCGCAGCCAAGGTCTACAGTCTACTTAAGCTCAGTACGTTGTTGTTTTTTTGTAGATGTAGGATTGAATTTTAATGAAACTGGTCGATTTTTCTTCTAGGAAAACGAACAAAATCAGCAGCTGACTTTGTTCGATGGTAGCAATATGGATCCGATCACCGGCACAGATAACCAGGGAGAAAAGAACATACTAGCTATAGAGATTTTAGATACGGACACCAACATCTTCAAGCTACAGAAAATTAACAACGTGAAGTACAATCTGTTGTTAAACGATGAATTCGTCAAGGACCACAAATATATAGTGAAACTGAAAATAACAGAGAGTGAAAAGGAGGCGCTCTTTACTGAGGAAGAATTCAACGTCAAGTTTATCGACGCCAATATATCGCCGTTGTTCAACAAGGAGGCTGATCCTTTCGTTGTCAAGGAATACGATCTGAATTCGATGGATATTCCTCAAGCCGAAGTAGAATTGGAAGGAATCGAAATCGATATATTCTACCATATCTTCGAGGACTTGAACGACGCCTTCGAAATCGATATCAAGTCAGGAAGGCTGAGTCTCGTAAAACCGTTGAAAATCTTAGATATGAAGAGTGAGCAGGTGGTGATTCAGGCAGGGACGTCGAGAACTCCAATCGCGAATCCAAACAAGGCATCTCTTCTCACCGTTCCAATCAATGTACTATTTCAATATGAACATCAATTTGTATCACATTCAATTAAATTCTATCATCTTTCAGTTGATCGACGTAAACGATAACGATCCCGAATTCACGCAGGAAAAGTATTTTGGCCGCGTCATGTTGAAGGACGACCCTTCAAAGATACTCGTCGAAATAATCGTGAGTAGTTTTAATTGATCGACATGAAAAGAAGAGAAGCACCGGTCTTCTTCTTGTTTCAGGCGAAAGACGACGATCCCGATGATGAACTGACATTCAGTATAAGTAATTTCGAAGGTATAGGTTCGAATCTGCCTTCGACGAATACGCTGTTTGAAGCAAAGAGCAGTAGCAGAGGGCTTTGCGAGATCCACCTGAAAGTGCCAAGCATCGATGCCAACATGCAAGGATATTTCACATTCGACATCACCGTCAGCGATTCAGGTAATATCATTAACAGTTGCGTCTGAAAACTGAATTCATCGAATATTCCGCTTCAATTATAGAGCACGTAGCTACAGCCTCGGTGTCAATTTTCATCGTCGGTGAGAACCATCTGGTTAAGTTCGTATTCGAAAATAAGATGGATGACGTGGTCAACAAGAAAACAAAGGTACATTTAATCCACATAAGATATCTTCTATACTAAAAAAAAATGTTTACAGATTATCGAAATCTTTAATAAGCAATTGGAAATGGAATCGTACTTGGACAGCATATTCACCGAAAAAAGCATTTACGCGGAGACACCGACCATCACAGAGACCAATGTCACGATGTTCTTCATGAAAGATAATGTACCGAAAGAGAATGACGATATCAAAAAGTGAGCTAGTGCATCATATCAAAATGTAGTTTCTACTTCAATATCTATTGCAGAATGTTGAGTAATGCAGATCTGTATGGATCGTTGAGGAACAATCTTCTGGACTACGACTTGCATTTGAAGCGCATCGACAACGTAAATACGGAACAGGAAAACAACGAGGAAGTCCTGAAGGCTTGGTTGATAGGCGTCGGCGTCGTCTTGGGATCCTTGTGCATCCTACTCATCGTCGCTTTTATCTTAAAAACAAGAAGGTAAATCAGTGATCTAAAATTAATACTTATTTTTTATTTGCAATATTTGAACGATGTGTTTCACAGTCTTAACCAGCGATTGAACAAGTTGACTACAGCACCGATGATCTCAAAGGAGGATTTGAGGATGGCTCCTCCACCGATGACCAATAGCATGGCTGTGGAAGGCGCGAACCCCATTTTCCACATAAGCGAACACAACGAGAAAATGAACAATTACGATCGTGCCAGGTATTTTCCTACACAACAAACGGTAATAAAAAATAATGACTACATCTATACTGTTTTTCTTTTTTAGCATTTCAAGCGCAGAGTCAGATTTGATCGACAGCAATCATACAAACGGGTTTCGATGATATACATAAACTTTAAATATAGATAAATATATATTAACAAATTTATTTAATAAATAAACAGGGTAAAATTGACTGCTGGCAATAGCCCTTTGTATATGTATCTTTTTTTTTATGCATACAATAAACATATAACATAATTATTATAAGATATAATTAAGTTTTATTGCTGTCATTGTTGTTGTTTTGTGCTGGATCAATTCTGGATAAGCTTGTATACTGCAACATTGGTCTGCTGTTTGGCAAGGGCAAATCTTTGTCTGGGGGGCTTTTGAAAAGTAGCACAGAGACATCCAGGATAAGCAATCCAAGCAGAATCCACAGAGGTGTGAGGATCTGGTAGAGCTCTAAATGCATGTCATATTCGAGTCTCAGAGCAATCAGAATTTTGAAGACCACAGTGAGTATTACTTTTAGTATTTTGTAGGAGAACTGAAAGAAAGACCAGCACTTCAAGTTGTGTTGCAAGCTCAAAGCTAGATACACCACAGGATCTACAATCAAGAAGAAGTCTATGATCCACAGGGGCAAGAGGATGATGAACCAATTGCCATGGACAAGTGAGTCTAATCTGAGGCCAAGCACTATAAAGAAATTCAGGACACCGAACCAGCTGCTCAATGCTCTCATCCTGATCGTCACTAATATGGGAAATTCAGTGAATTTTGAGCTGTAAACAAAGGGCATATTATTAAATTTGTTATTACCAAATATTTGGCGCTCCCATTTACAGGTTATGCATCACAAACTTATGCAATCTACAACAAATTACGCTCTACCCATAGTTCACATTCAAATAAACACTTGTATCACATATGATAACTGTAATTTTAAAATAAATTTGTGTTGATTACAAGTATAAATCGTCAACAGGTAGTATGCAACCAGTAAAAAGGTTATCAACCATACTTGCATTGGCGACTTGAGAAGACACCAGCTGCAAATCTATTTTGAGGCCCATATGTATTCATGACCAAATGAATGAAACCACGGGAAAACACACAGTAAAAATTGAATTCACGTTGCATTCCCCAAATATCCACTATCATAAGCATTTATTTGATCTATTCTATCTATTATAGTTTGAGAAAATCATTAAAATATGTTTTTCCATACGTACAGTTTTCAAGGCGCATTACAACCAAAATGAAGATTCGATGCATAATTGTAATATGTATCAACTAATTTTGTATTTAAATAATTATAATTAAGAAAGAGGTTTTAATAAATACTGCAGATATTTCAGTTTCACCTGATGGCTCATATAATTAACATATACATTCCAAATGTTTTCAATTTCCATCAATCAATTAAATAGAAAACTATAACTTAAACATGGTATATAATCTTTGTTACAAATTTACCTGTTGATGAGAAACCAAAACAATACTGTTCAATATTTATTTGAATCAACAAGTACAAAATAATGAAACTTTCCCTACATAAAATACAAATGTACATATATATGAAATAGAACATAAATTTGCTACATTCCTACGTAAAAAGAAAAAAAAAAGAAAAAAAAAATTACAATAAAATACTCAACATTATAAAACATATAAAATCAAATTAATACAAAAAGAATAGAAGTAGGGACATTGCACACATTGTCTATTAGAAACCGCAAATACTCTAAAACTAAGCTAACTGTCATGTATAATTATTAAAGCGATAAACATTCGAGAATTAAAAATAAAACATTAAAACAGACGATCGGAGATCAATTGGAACTATTACATTGGTTTCTCCTCGTAATTTTTCTCTAGCAGTCACACAGTGACGACGAGTTATATTTAAAATATCATGTATTTTCATTATAACCGTTAACGACAAGTTAACTTACCCGACTTTAAACAGGCTTTAAGGCACATCGGTATTCTAATGTTGCTACTTAATATACTTTTGGTATCAATACGTATTTGACCTTTTGGCAGTATCGATCCCACGCTGGGCCGTATCTGTCTTTGCAGCGCTTATTGTCATCGTACGCCCTTTGCACCAAAAACAGAACGACGGTGTATATCACTATACATGGTGGATAACAACACACGAATGGTAACAAACTCAGGTTCATCATGATGTCACCCGTATAGTTGGGATGACGAACAACGCCCCAGTAGCTCGAGCAAATCAAGCTCTTCCCCATGTTGGTGGGAATGCTATTCAGATCTGGAAATAATAAATTATAAGCTTATTATATTAGATTTAAATATATCTAATGTTCAACTTACGCGAAATGGATGGGCTGTATGGATTCTGTCTAAAGGCATGCTTTTGGGAATTACTTCCTCTATATATTATGTAGCCAGCCAGGAAAAATATTCCGCAGGCCAAACATTTATACCATGTCGATTGAATTCCATAGTCAAGAACGAACTTGGGAATCATGGAGTACAGGAAAATGAAGCAGAACGACTCCAAGCACTTCCTGTAACCAACACTCTCATACTGGACTTCCTTGGAAGAGAGCAAGGTATGCTCGAATATCAGAGAATCCAAACTGTTCACGATGATCATGATGCAAACTGTCATAACGCTGCTGTTGAACTTCAAAGTATACCAAACATCTAAAACGCCCTTCAAACTCCAATCGACCAGATCGTCGCATTCCAAGCTTTCGTAGATAAAACTACTGGCCAACAGCAGAATCGAAATAAAGCTGACTCTGTGCAAAAGCATTTTCACATCCACAACTCCGTAAATCCTCGGATTTACTTCGCTTCCATAAAAGAAATTGTACAATCCAGTGTTTTGCAGGGCAGTATACTTCAAGGAACATACCGGTGAAAATAATGTTTTAAAGTACAAGAAGAATGCTAGAGGTAGAGCCAAAACGAATCCGGAAACACCCAACTTCAGGAAATGCTCCTGGATGTATCCGCTAACTCGGATCCCCTTCAACTCCAGCCCTATGGCCACAGATAAAATCGTGACTGCAGAGAATAATCCGTTCATCACGTATTGGAACTTGCCATGAATGGTTAACAAACCCTCACATTTTTTGCCACCGAACGGCAGCGCAGACAGTATAGCGATGAGAAGCACGTAAGCGGTAAAAGATAAGAAAACAGGAAGGTCAAAAAATGTATCCAATTGCTTGAATCTGCTAAGGTCAGGGATACTAAAACTGCACTGCAGCTCGTTGCACATTACAAGCATGCTAATAAACAAAACCGCAGTCATGACCATCTCGAGCATTGCGCCCACGAAACGCCAGTATTTTGACTTTGTTTCTTCAGGCTTCTGCTGTTGAGGTTCGAAAGCTAACTGGACTTCCATATCATCCTCGTCCGAAAACTCCGAGATCTTGGCGATCGGCGGCCTCAGATGCACAATTCTCTCAACCTCGCGGATTCGTGAAGACCTCCTTACAGGCGTCATCTGCTTAACAACCTTTGGTTTCGAGTCAACTTCATCATCGGAATCCGAATTAAGCACTTCAAGTATCGGTTTTTCGGAAGCTACAAAACATTATTGTAATAAAATTGAAATTTTATAATTTAAATGACTTGTCTTAAATAAGAGAACTTACGTTTCTTAAGAGAAAAATCAAAATTAAGAAGTGAGGGAGATTCAGACTTTCTTCCCACAGATCTCTGTCGTGAAGGAGACTTCCTGCTTGGAGACTTTGTTCTAGCAGGAGACTTTCTGCTTGGGGACTTTGGTCTGCCCTGAGTTCTTATTATAGGTGACCTTCCCTGTGGTGACTTTGAGACTGGGGATTTTCTAGCAGGAGATTTTGGCCTGCCTCGAGGCCTCTTCTTTTCTGGGGTCTTTGTAAGGTTTTTAGTGCGCGACGGCGACGAATCAACTTTAACTCCAACATTTCGGGCAGGGCTCTTGGCGCGACCACGAGTTGTGGGGCTTGGCGGCACCTCCACCCTCGACGGAGACTTTCGATAAGACCTTGTCTTCTTGGTAACTTGATCATCTGTGGTCTCTTTCAAGACTTTCGCCTTTGGGTCAGCTTTACCCGCCATCTGAGGAATTTACATATGCCATGAATTTGTTTGTAAACAAGGAAGGTTAGGTTCGCGCCAATTTCGCTTTTTATCGGTGCAATCACCAGACCGTAACGAAATTTCAAAAATATGTTAATTACGTACTATCAGACTCACCTCAAGTGTATTTTCGTATTGTTATCGGCTCGACGTAACGGAAAAACGTTACAAAACGCTGCACGAACGACGCTATGACGCAACCAACGCTATCTTGAACTTAATAATAGAAGCACGCTGGAGGTGTTTCAAAATGCTGATCTGCTATTGGATGTCAAATACAGAGGAAGTCAAATCAAGGCCAATGTTGTTTGGAAATATTAATAAAATATATTATAATATTCAATCATTAGCGCACTCAAAAATAATAATATTTCAAATTATTACTGATATTTTTTTATACTTAAAACATGTATTTAATTAAATTAGTATTGTTAACCCAAAGTGTTTCCAATTACACTAACAAATGAATAATATATAAAGAAATTATTGCATATAGCAAAGCTCTAAATAAAAAATACAGGAATACGTTTATATACATGTTAACACTATTCAATAAATACTAACACAACAATTGTAATAAACATAAATCTGAGACATTAATAATTTTAATTTGTACATTATTAAATTACTTACAATTCAATTAATCCCAGTTAATAACAATTAATTAAAGTATATATTTATTAACAGCACTCGGTCAAAAGTTTAAAACAATTTTTGACAGCTGTCACAGATATACCTGGTTATTTAAGTTAGGCAAACCAGTGACAGTTCTAGCTTGTCTTTCAAGTTTCCATACAGGTTTCAACATCTTAAAGGAAATAAGTAATAATGTCTGCGATTTGCAGGTAATAAGTTTATGTCATGTCTTCAATTAGTACTGAAATATCATTAAAATAACTGGTTTACACTTTATGCAAATTGCCATCTAAAATTGTTATGTAATTGCAGGTTAGCAGGTAGACAATTATGCTCGAGGTTGGCTAACTCTGAGAGGAACAGCCTCTTGTTTGTCAGACCTGTAACCATCCAGGCTCAACCCTACAAGGAGCCGCCAAAGCAAGGCCACGATGAGAAGAACATGCAATTGGGCAGACCCTGCTCTCCCCATTTGACTGTGTACCAAGTTCAATTGACCAGCACCTTGTCAATTTCCCATCGTATCACTGGTAATATTATTGATTATTTTCAATCTAACTTAACAGTTCTAAATAGAAAGATATAATCAAGTTAATTGCATATTATATATTTTAATTAATGTTTGTGTATATTTTTAGGATGTATGCTGTCTGGATATGCCATGGCCTTTGGATTTGGCGCTATGTTACCCGGTGATTTCACTACCTTCTTGGATGGTCTTCATCTTAACAGTGCCTGCATCTTCTCCATCAAAATGATGCTGGCTTTCCCATTCTCATACCACTTCCTTAATGGTATTCGCCACTTGTCTTGGGATGCTGGCAAATTCCTGACCATCAAAGAGGTCTACACCACTGGTTACGTCATGGTCGCTGCGGCTTTTGCTCTGACCGCCTGTTTGGCCGCACTTTAAACTGCTTATGTAAAAGTATTTATTTACGATGATTAAATTATTATTATTAAAGATTTAAATAAAATCGTTATCAAGTTTTACTTTTTCATCAATCAAAATTTCAATCGTATCGTCTTTCCTGTAGTATGAAGATTTCTTAATAAAATTGTATATTTTTCAATCTATAATAATATCTAAATTGTAGTAATGTAATATTATATGGATACAAATTATAGAAATTAATAAAAGTATATGAATTATACATTAAAAAATATTATTTTGTGTAGTTAATCCAAAGAAAACAGATAATCTTCATTTTTTATGCTCTAATTAGTATGAAAATATTGTAATCAATTGATGATATTTATATTATTTAGTAAGTTTAATTAACTTTAATTTTCCAATTTGAATGAGTTTATAAATGTGTATAAGAGTTGCAATATAGGCAACTTTATGCACACCTGGTATAAATAAACTAAATTTATTTATAAAGTGTATTATTTCAATTGAAAATCAATAATTACGGCTTATGTGATATTTAAAATATTATATTACATAAAATGTATTGAATTTCACATGGTTATACAATATTTTAAAAGTTTGCTTTAATTCTGTAGGGTGTCGCTAGTGCTCCGGCATACCAACTGTGCCCCGTAGTTGTTTATCCTTCCTCTTCCGTTCTACGCCGTCGAAGTAGGTATGTTTCTCTTGCTTATTTTCTAATTTCTATCCGAGTTTCTCTTAACCATCTTTGACTCCGAGTAAGTGCAACAAACACCATCCTATTCCTCTTCACGATCTTTAAACGTCCACGTAGATATTATTTCTTATTTTTCCATTTTTTCCCCGAAAACAACAATTTTTGAGGTTGTGTTTCGCATGTTATTATAAGTGCCTGCAGACTGCTTACTACATATACTTTGTTTTTTTTTTGTAGGTCCATTCATCATGGGGGCCTACAGGTATATGCAAGAATTGTACCGTAAGAAACAAAGTGACACTCTCAGGTTCTTGTTGAGAATCAGAGTATGGCAGTACCGTCAGATGACTAAAATGCATAGGGCTCCAAGGCCCTCTCGCCCTGACAAAGCCCGCAGGTTAGGATACAAGGCCAAACAAGGTAAGACCATTTTTTAATTACTTCATAGGGCTTAAACTAATGCTGTCCAATTTTATAGGTTTCGTAATCTACCGCATTCGCGTCCGCCGTGGTGGTCGCAAGCGCCCAGTCCCGAAGGGTGCCACTTATGGCAAACCCAGAAGCCATGGTGTCAACGAATTGAAACCAACCCGCAACTTGCAATCCATTGCTGAGGTAAATTCATATTGAGATACTTAATGAAAATTAGTAAACAAACGGTTTGACTTGCTGTCATATATTGATAACCAAAATCAATACTACTCTGTTATGTATTAGAACATAACAATAGTAATTCAAATAGTTTGTATACTAAGTGATCTTTCACCAAATTAAGATATAATTTGAGTAACAAAACAATTAACTTTTTACATGATGATACCAAATTATGCTTGTGATACTCTGTGATTAGCAACTTCCTTGGATGTCTGAAATAATCTCAAATTTATCTGAATTTTAGTTGATTTTAATAGAATTTGTTATTAATCTTGTTTTTTTTTTCACTACTTTTAGGAACGTGTTGGCAGACGCTGCGGTGGACTCCGTGTCCTCAACTCATACTGGGTCGCTCAAGATTCGTCTTACAAATACTTTGAAGTGATCTTAATTGACCCAAGCCACAACGTAAGTACTCTCATCTTCATTTCAAACCTCTATATATTTATAAAACTACATGATGATACCTATTTGAAACATGATTTTTCAATGATTTGTTTTCTTCCTTGGATGTCTGAAATAAACTTGAAAGTTTCAAAAAGGAATCACATTTTATGTTTGATGGTGATTTATATCGAATTTTCTGTTGCAGGCTATCCGTCGTGATCCCAAAATCAACTGGTTGGTTAACGCTGTACACAAGCACCGTGAACTCCGTGGAAAGACCTCTGCTGGCAAGTCTTCCCGTGGATTGGGCAAGGGACACAGGTACTCCCAGACCATCGGTGGTTCCCGCAGGGCCGCCTGGCGCAGAAGGAACACCCTTCAATTGCACAGGAAGCGATAAAGTGGTGGGAGTGCAGGTACAAATTGTACTTGGCTTTATTAATAAAGGACAACTATTATTTACAATAATATACTTACTCGTTTTATTTACAATTTGTTTCCTGATACTTAACATTATTCCAACATGATGTAAACATTTACACTAACCGACGTGGAAATTACAAGTTAGTAATCAAATCACATATGAAGTTGGGAAGGCTTGGAGTGTGGATCAAACTTAATAAGTTTCTGATGATTGCACTATATATATTTTTTAATAAAATATTTAACATTAACAACAAAAAAAGAAACCCATGTATGCAATTATGAACTCAACCAAGGTGAATGTTTATTCGAAGGAAACAAATATATTATTTAACAGAAGATCAATACTGTTGCAATGATTGTGTCGTCGATATTTTTTTTATATAACTATGGCAAAAGAGAGGAAACACAATTTAATTAATGTTTGCACCGCGCACAATTGAAGTCAGTTTACTTATTCATAAGTGTCCTAGTAGGGTGCTGATGACTTCTTGTCGGCGAAGAAGCGCTTAACGACGGTAATCTGCAGCAGCAATATGCTGAACATGAAGGCCGTCTCCATCAGCGACCACAGCAGAACCCTCTCATTCAGATCTTCAGCGCGTTTCCTGCCTTTCGCTTCGCGTAGCCGATGATGCGTCTGGAAATCGAGAATCTGGACCAGAGCCTTGTGGATATCTTGCGCTGAAGACTCCATCTGAACAAGAGAAAAATGTGAATTAAAATCTTTGCATTGACTGTAGCTTCTTCATTACCTGTGTAAGGGCTGTCACGTGCTCGCCAATACCAGGTAGAGGCTGCTCCTCTCCAACTTGGAGATCCATGTAGACTAGTTTGTGTGAGAAAGTTGAGAACTCATTGCTGAAGCATATAATATATACTCCAGTGTGCTGTGCTGTGAATGTGTGCGAATCAAATTGCATCTTGACTTGCTTGTAGATCACTGACTTCTTTGGATCCTCCAAAATCACATCCACATCATACTGACCACCAGTCACCACCTACGGTTGAAAAATACAAATCACAGATGGATCCAAATTGTTGTTTAGATATGTTACCTGAAATTCTAGAGTGACAGATGTGTTTTTCTGTATTTCCTGGTGGAAGCATTCTTTGGCACTATCTGGTAATTCAAAAGTTAATTCGGTGCAGGACACTGATCCAATTAGGAGCAGCACGACTGTGGTTAAGTAAATGATGGCGGTGGAAGCGCTATACAGAGAAGCCATCGTTATAAGCAGAACATTTATACTGGCTCCCTAATATACAGCCTGCAATTATTTATAATTATATTATAAAAATATATTATATATTAAGAGATGACTAAAAAAATAACTAGCAATAACAAACCTTTGACTTTGACATACACGTCACCAATCAAACTTCGATTGTCAAAGGGTACGAGCGCCTCCTCCTGGTAAACCCACCAACAAGCAACAAGTTACTAAAACTTATTGCTAATAGATCTTTATGTAATTAATTACGACCCTTAAAAGCCCATTAACAACTAAATTAGTAAAAGCAGATGATCAGTGGGTTACCTATAAGATATGAACGAAAAAGAAAAGTTGAATAACTTCCATTAGTAGCTTGCAGTTTAAAAATTAAATTGTTAACACTTTGTAATCTTTAATTTTTATTTATTTGTATGATTTATTTACTTTTATTTATTAGTTGCAATGTGATATCAAAGTTGAGCAATTCACATTCAATTAATATAGAATTTTTCGAAAAGAATCTAATAAGTTTTGTTATTTTTTCATATTATCTTAAAAATTATAAATCTTTCGTTATATCAAAAATAATACATGTTACAAATGTAATATTTGTAGGTATGGTTGCATGCATTTCTGGATGAAGATAATAGTTTCCATTCTTTCGGCTCCATCTGTAAATTGTTTGTGAATTACAATAGTTCAGCTATTTTGGCGCTGTATTATATCACATTATAACCAATTTTAGGCAACCAAATATACATTACGTTAATTAATTTTGTTAATTTAGAAATGTTGTAATGAACTACACTAACATATTTTCAGCAATTTTACATATTTGATAAAATTGCTATAAAAATCAAATGTTAAAACAGATTTAAAAAAATACCTGTTAACAAACATTGCAAAATACACGTTTTGCTCTGAAAAACGAATATAATTTATGTGAATAAAAGATAAAAATGTGTGCATTTTGTGTACTTTATTGAACCTTTTAAATCCCATTTTTACGCGGGTGCCAGAAACACTATAATTATGTATATATATAAAAAAAAACCAACAAATGGCACAAGATACAGAAAACAAAAAAAAATCGTTATGAAATATTTTTATAGCTAAATCTTAAACCTACGTAAATCGAAATATTTAGGAAAAAAAAATATGTAATAATCGATCGATCCTTTTCAGCGTTTCCTCGGAAATAATAGAAGAAAATGCAGCTGTAGAACAATATTAATAGAAGATGTCCTCAGAAACAAGAAGTCCGAAGCTAGTCCAATATAATTAATCTAACTAATGTCAAAATCGATATAATAATTAAAAAACTAGTCTTAAGAATACAAACACATACAACTTGAAGTGGGAGGGGACAGGATAAACGTATTATGTAAAATGTATATACATATAAATTATATATATATATATAAATTATACTGGACTAGATATGCACTGCACGCATATAATAATCCTTTAAAGAAACAAAATCTTACAAAATAATCGATAGAGTAGCGCGGTCGATCCACGTTGGCACTGCCTTGCGCTTAAATATTTATATAATCCTTCAATAATTAATAATTACCGTTTTCCTTCCCCAAAAAATGTTATCCAATCATTTACATATATAAATATGTATATAATTTGTATTATGTGATAGTTGTTAATGTGCAGTCCCTGACCATCCAGCGACGAGAGATGAAACTGCACATGTAAAAAAAATGCTATTCAATACTCCTCAATCTTCAGATTCTTCCGATCCTTCGGACAAATACGAATACTGGTTTTTAGCGACAATGTTCACCGGCTCCGGCGTCTTCAACTTTGGCATATCCTTTTCAGTGTATTCACCAGATCTGCGTTAACACAAATAATATATGAGATTGCGATTTAAAATAAATGAAATGTAACTAAGATATTGATATGATTAATGCATGTATATTACCTTGCTGGTTTCTTCTCTGATTTGTCTGATCTCGGCGGTGGAGCCCTTCGGTCATCTGTAAAACCAAAAGCAAAAAATCATCCTCCGTTCGGTTTTCTCATATGAATATGTTGGTGTTTTAGCGGCAGATTAGTCTGAATCGAGTTCTGGATATTCAGTTCTCCAGCTCGCACATTGTACTAAAATTGCCGGCCATGGGGGTTTCCAAGGAACGCAGATCAGACACCTCAAGTTACTTGAATAAGAACCATCCTGGGCATAGACGATACCGTCCAGAATTTCTGGTTCCCCCATCCTGTCCATAGACAGTCGCCCAGCTAGAGCGTAGGAGCCTTTCTCAGACCTTCCCGAGACTAGATTAGTAATTAATCTATACTATGTGCGTGAGTCCCAAATGCAAGATTGCCGCTAAAGATTGATGAGAAAAACAACAAACTTTGAATGAGTAAAATTGAATTTACCTTTGCGTTGCCCTCCTCGGTTGCGATCAGGTGAGCCTCTTGAAGAATCGCGCCTGCGATCCGGAGAGTATCTCCTACCACCATCCGGAGATCTTCTCCCCCTGTAATCATCACGCCTCCTATCATCTTTCTCTTGTCCATCGCCGACCTGTTTAGCTAAACGTTCCTCGATCTGCCTTTCTCTGGCGCTGGTGTCCACTGGTTTAGCGCTTCCGAAGATGGAAGCGGCCGGAACTGGAGCTGGTCTTGGCACCGGTTCCGGTTCCTGCTCCTTTTCTGGAGGCGGCGGCAACGGATTCTCAATTGGCTTAGTTCTTGGAGCCAAATTCAATTTTGGTCGAATGCGCGACTCACGGTCTGACGGCCTATCATCATCCCGCCTTTCATTGCGATCATCGTACCTCCTCGGACCAAATCCGCGACCGGATCCACCATCCCTGGAACCGTTATCTCTGTAAGACCCACCATCCCTTGGGCCATTATCTCTGTATGATCCGCCTTCTCTTGGACCATTATCTCTGTAAGATCCGCCCTCTCTGGTCATCGGGGCGCTTTCTCTGTAACCGCCATCTCTTGTAATCGGGGCGCTATCCCTGTAACTAGGACGATCGTTTCCATCCCTCCAAGCACTACTGCCTTGATTCTCCGATCTATTGAAGCCACCGCCTCCTTGATTTTCCGATCTATTAAAGCCGCCGCCACCGCCTTGATTCTCCGACCTATTGAAGCCACCGCCACCGCCATCGCGGTAACTACGCCTTTCCGGTTCAGGCTCTTTTCTGCCGCTGTTTGATCTCCAATCGCCCATAGAGACCTCCGGCCTCTCAGGACGATCGCGATTCATATCCATACGCCCTCCGCGACGCCTATCAGTATCGGAACTCGTGGCCACCTCAATCCTTATTCGTCTACCCTTCAATGTACAAACGGTCTTTGACAGGGCTTCAACCAAGCTCTCTTGGTCTTCAAACTCCACATATCCAAACCCTTTAACTCTGGTTCCTTCCTCAGGTCTCACCTCCTTCGGAATTCGCATATTCGAGATCTTCAAGTCGCAGAAAAAATCTGCAATTTCGTCTTCTTCGACATCATAGGGTAGATTGGAGAGGTATGCCATAAAAGGCGGACTCGTCGGGATTTTATCGCCGATATCCTCCAATCCTCGTGCAGCCTTCGGTGCCGTTGGTAAAACGACATTTGTATGCTTAGAGGACGACCTCGATTCATAGGAATCTTTAAATAAAAAAATAAAGGACTTGTAACAAGATGCATATAAAAACAAAAAATATGTTATCCACGTTTTACATTCAGATACGTTAAATGTCATCAGAAAGTGTTTTCCATCAATAATGTGTACAAGGTCAATAACAGATTAGTCTGAATCGAGTTCTGATTTGTCCGCGAGGAACAAAACAGCTTGCAGATTGCACTAAAACAGCCAGCTACAAGAGTTTCCAACAAATCAAGCCAAACGCCTCAGGCTTTAAAGCCTTCCTAGGTTAAATGACAGAGATTTGCATGTTTCTGGTTCCCTCACTCTGCAACATGCAGACGCCCTTCTAGGACATTGAATTAGCTTTTCTCAGACCTTCCCGTGGCTCAGAAATAATAGTAACAAGTACTCTGTCTGTAAGCCCCAGATGCAAGATTGTCATTGACCTTTGGACACAAGAGAGGAGCAAACATTTCACCATTTATTGATCATCATTTCAATACCTAATTTAATAATTAAGAGCAAATGGAAATGGACACTCACCATATGAATCTTCAACTTCGTCAGCCCAGTTCGAGCTACTCCTTACAGGTATTATGGCTGTGGGGCCAGGAGTGTCCTGGAGAAAATCATTTAAGGGCACAGTTTTACCCTTTGATTTCTTTCCTTTCCTCCCTACAAAGCAAACAGAATTTAGCATCAAAAAAAAATCATATCAGTGGAAATCAGCTCCATGAGGTGACATAACACATAATTAATACATTTATAGTATTGTAGCTAGTGATTTGGCAGTTGAAAAACAGAAGAATGTAAGGAAATTAAAGCCGTATGGATTTTTCGAAGGGAAATTCCATGTGGCCCACGCGGTGCCCTCATGACCTTTTTTAATCAGGTTTTAAGGGCGTCCCCGGTCATCGTAGAGCCGGATCACTTACTTAAAAGTGTGGGGATTATCCCTTTGCTGAGTATTCGAGAAACCGGCAATTTTTTTTCGCGTTATTATTAATAAAAAATCATTTTGAAAGCTACACGTGACAAATAATGAACTGTACTAACCTGATGAAGCCATGTTGAAGGTTGGTGTGTGCTGCCAACGAAACGATGGTACTGCTCGAACGGTTACCAACGCAAAAGTGATGGTTGTCAACCGGTGTTTCCACACTTTATGGTTCGTTGAGATCTATCCCAAACTACCCTCGGTTTAGTTCCAGGAAAAGGAACTGTGTTACCTTCGAAAGCCTAAAACTTTCTGCAAGAGAAATGCAGGAGGGTTCCGAATTTATACATTTTGTCAGATGCGCCTTTTGGGGGATTCTCGGAATTTTTTAGGGACTTTTCATCTCGCTAACGACTTTTTAAGGATATTTTCAAAAAGGATAAGCATAATTAAAACATCGTTCAATAAGGGTTAAAATAGTTTATTTTGAGATTTAGAAAACAACGAGTAAAGCAAATACACCATAAACAAGAGCACAGGGATAAGCAATTAATGGCCTTTGTTCGTAATCCTTCGACATGGCGCAAAACAATCTCGAAGCGGAAATACTCGACCAGGAAATGACTAAAATCGCTAAAATTATACCGAAATTTCCGTGCAACGTAGAGAAGACTCCAATTATCGAAAGTCCGACAATCGGCAGTAAACAATAGCCCAGAATGCTTGCTACACTTGACAACGTGAAAATTCCTGTCGAGTTTGTCATCAGGCTTAATAGGACATACATCAAGAAACATGAGATCACAGAGAGCACATAAATATAACCAAATGGCGCTTTGTTGCCTGAAATAAACAAACAACAAGCTAATAATAAACAAAACGCCACTGGTCCAGCCAAATCAGTTTGTTTAGCCAGGAATTCAGCATCATCAGTTAGGCATTCGCTCCTGAATGGTCTTAAAACAGCAATGGTTTTCTCTAAGATGCGATCAGGGTATATCTCCAACTCCTCCAGCAAAGGAGGCTCATCAAACTCATTGTCATTTCCCTCTTCTGCATAGGTTTGGGGCATTGGAGTGAACATCTCTGGATACTGAAATTGGCTACTCTGCCCTGCATACTTTTGCTCTTCACTGAATGATTGAAAATCTGTAAAAATTAAACCACAATAAGCAATTAATAAATGAAAACAATAACAGAAAATAAATATATGTTGTAAACAGTTAGCAATACTAACTTGTTTTATCCTCAATCTTGACAACTGTGGCTAAACAGAAATAATCTCACATAAATAATGCTAAGATTCTACTTGTTTCAAGCCGGATTTACTAATTCTTCAGTTTCTATTTACCTAGCTGTTGTGATTGCAGATTTGAGTAATCAGCCTCTGGATTGTAGTAAGGATTTTGCATCCTCTGAGGATCACCTTGCTGCTGACTCCAGTACGTTTCATTATCATTAGTGAATCCAGACATTATATCTTCACAAAACTCGATTAATAAGTAGTAAATTAAATAAGAATTTGTTTATGTTTCAACGTCACTAACTAAGAATACATTAATATTTGACGTTTCTGCATCACTTTGACCAACTTAACTCTAAATCGTACTTCTAAAAGATCCTAACAAATTTTAATTTACCATTTAAATATTTGTTATTATTTAAATTGATTTCAATTTGCTAATGAAATCTTAACGTTCGGTTGCAAATTAGTACAAAATTATATTATTATCATACAAATGTCATAATAAACATAACCTATAAGAAGTTTGAAATAATCGGCGCTGAGATTAAGTATTAATATAATGGTGAGTCTTTAATGCACTTTAGTTTAATATATTATTAATTGGATTAATCGTATTTCAGTATTCGGTGCTGCAAAAGAAAGATTCAGCACATGAAGATAGCATTTGGAGTTGTGCTTGGGGTAGGAACACAAAGGTTAAAGAGAAACAAGCTGAGGACGATAAGAAGTAATATTTACTTATTGTTAATCTACTTGAATTATTAATTGTTACTTTGTTAGAGATGCTGAGGATGATTTTGAAGATTACATAGTAACAGGAGGTTTAGATGATTTGGTCAAAGTGTGGAGTCTTAAAGATGATAAGGTGTCTTTGAAACATAACTTGGAAGGACATTCATTAGGCGTTGTTTCAGTTGCTATTAGCAATAATGGAAAATGTGATTAACAAAAAAAAAAATATTGTTAATATTTCTTTAACAATTGGTTTTTAGTGTGTGTTTCGAGCTCTTTGGATTCTAGTATGCGTATTTGGGATTTGGAGAAGGGTGAGAAAATCTCCAATATTGAGGAAGGACCCGTGGATCTATGGACAGTCGCTTTCAGTCCCGACGATAAATTCATTATTTCCGGATCGCACGCTGGAAAGATTACACTGTACAGCGTGGAAAATGCTAAGGCTGACCAGACTTATGATACCAGAGGGAAATTTTCGCTTAGCATAGCATATGTGAGTTCTCTAATAAAAAAGATTTCAATAATTATTGATTTAATTGCAGAGCCCGGATGGGAAGTACATTGCGAGCGGTGCTATTGATGGCATCATCAACATCTTCGATGTGGCATCCAGCAAATTGTGTCATACTTTGGAGGGACACGCTATGCCCATCAGATCTCTTTGTTTCTCGCCTGACTCTCAGTTCCTTTTGACCGCTTCAGACGATGGACATATGAAGTTATACGACGTGTAAATTTCTTAAACACAAACAATCTTCAATCATCAAACTAAATTTGTTTATATTTCAGGCAACATGCTAACGTTGTTGGTACTCTATCTGGCCATGCTTCCTGGGTGCTGAGTGTCGCCTTCTCTCCTGATGGTTTGCACTTCGTCTCTGGTAGCTCTGATAAGACTGTTAAGGTGTGGGAAGTTAGTACGAAACAGTGCATCCACACTTTTCATGAACACAACGATCAGGTCATATAATTGAATATTTATTTTAACGTTTATTTTTATTTAATTTTTTATTACCGTTACAGGTGTGGGGTGTAAAGTTCAGTCCAGACAACACGAAGATTATGTCCGTTTCAGAGGACAAAGGCATGAACATCTACAGTTGTCCAATTTGAATAAAATATTTTACCATGTTTATAATTTCCGATTTTTTATAAATAAAATAAGCGAATATATTGTATTACTTGTTTAACACATTATGTCTTTCAATGCAATTTAATATAGATTTTGCAAATGGTTTTAATGCTAGAAATATAGGGATTTAATTGTCTATAATTCATAGCAAAAGATATTACGTGCAAATTAATAAACACAATGACAATACAATTATATTTTAAGTTATTAGAAAGCATTACATTTCTTGTTCAAGTTTTCTTGCAAATTGTTCTTGTATATTTTGTTCTACGAATTGCAATTTTCTATTTTTCACTTCTTTTGAATCTTAATTCAATATTGAAGCGTTAAGCGATTGGGATCATCTTTGGGTATAGCATTTTCTCTATGCAACCTTTCCGGAGGGAAGATCTGGGCGCGCCGTGTCCGGGTCTACCCCAGATTTTGCTCCAAGTTTCGAAATGCTTCATGGATCCTTCGAGATCCGAAGAATTCGTTTCCTGAAAGACAATGATTGCTATTGTCGTTCGATTTTCTACAGATTACCGCTTCTACCTGCAAGCATCTTCGTTTGCCGCTCATCTGCTTCAGGAGTGCTTTCAAATACAACTGGCTTTCGTTCCATTGTTGAGCGTTCGTACTAGAAAGTTACATAAAATTCATTTTTGTTCTTTTCTATGCATTTATTTGATGGCAATAAACCATTCTTCGCCGTTTCTCGTTACATCCGTCGTTCCGAGAGGAATCTTAGGAGGCGTTCGTTTCTGTATCATCAATGGGACCAGCTCAATCCCGAGATCTTTACCATTGTGTAAAGGGGAGAGCCGTTGGTAGCGTTTCGAAATCCATTTGTCCGTTTGAGGAAATTCGCGATTCTTTGCTGGTCGTTTTGCTATTTTATTCCCACCATCGTTGCGCGTCTTCTCTTGAAGTTTTTCATTGATCTTCTCCTCGACCATTCTATCTGTAAGATAAATGTTAAATATATTATCTTTAAATCATTTCCGCTCGATTGCCTAATTCCTTTCTATATTTCTCTTGCTGATTCTTGTCCGTGTGGTAACGCAGTTTATTGTCCACCGTGTTTCTTAGATCTTTGCCCCACTGGAACCGAAGCAATGGATCCTCGCGTGTCTTAAGCAGTTTCCTTCCGGTATCGCGGTTCACGTTTGGCGCTCCACCTCCAGGTCGACCCAGATCTAAAATTCCTGAAAATCGTTTAGCCTGAAACGTACAAATTTTACCATTGATTTGTGTTAATCTCAATAATGAATAAATTTATAAACATATTACATTTTCAAAGTCTCTCTGCGGAAAGAGTCCATCCAATCGCAAGTTTTTGAGTCCTCGTGGTTTTACCTGCGCGTTGTCCTCCCACGGCCAATAGTTTTCCATCATATCGCGCACCTGAAAAATCGTAAACAAAAGTGTAAACCATCTGCGGATGATTTCTCCAAACAAAATATCTTTACCTGTTTTTGTTCTTGACATTTCTTGTATCTCGCGTACTCTTTCTGCTTCTTCCACAGTACCAGCTCATCGTTAAGGAATCCACCTCCGTACTTTACCTGGACTGCTTGCATTTTCCGTTCGAGGAAAATAAGTTGACTCGCTCGACGGCCGCTCGGAGAATACGTGCATAAAATAAATGAGCGAAGCAGGGAAAATAACAGAAATGATCGGTGACGGGTACCAGCGGTTCCAATCACTATTAAAATGCGATTGATTGCCATAATTCGTGTCTCCGCTCCATCGCTGCACAAAATATGGATTTTAAATCTGCTCACGAAATTACGTAGTCTCATTTCGGAACGAAATTAAATTTAACCATTTTTTATCGTTTATTTATTTAGTCCGCTTTTAAATTATACAACAATCAATTTCGTCTCTTCAGTCCCATCCAGAAACCGCCCTCTGCGCTTGCTCCCATGTGCTTCTTGCTGAGCTTGATGGGAATCTTGGTTCTTGCGATGGGAACAATCTCGTAATCTTTCAGTAGATAAGCCAACATCAATTTGCATTCTAAAATCGCAAATCTCGAACCTGAAAGTATATCAATTGATAAAAAAAATATTGCATAAATTGATCGATGAAATGATACTAACCGATACAACTTCTTGGTCCGATGCCGAAGCTGAGCAGATTGTTAGGATCTGCAGAATTTTTATCCAGGAATCGCTCCGGATAGAATCTATGTGGATCCTCGTAAATTTCGGGATTCCAGTGCATTGCGTGTACGGGAATAAAGATTAGCTGTCCTTTCTTGATGAGCAGATCGCGTTCATTCGGTAGTTTTGCTGGTATTTTGTAGTCTTTGGTGCAAACTCTATCGATCACCACCGAGGGTCCCCATCTCCTTAAAGTTTCTTGAAAAAAATGTATGTTTTTAAAACTTTACTTTTTTTTAAATTTAATACCTGTAATAACCATATCCATGTATTTCATTTTAGCAAAAGCTTCGTAATTAACGTCTCCTTCAAAAGTGGCCTGAATTTCTTCATACAGTTTATCCTGTACGTCAGGATTCAAAGCTAATTCGTAGCACATGAAGGAAATACTGTAAGTAACTGTTTCAAAACCGGCGAAGAAAAAAGACAATGCTTGCGCCACGATATCATGATCCGTTATAAATGACTTTTCTTTCTTAACATCCATCAACAGTTGGATCACATCGCTCCTAGTAACATTGTTGTCTTTCCTATATTTTATTGAATCGGCGATCACCTTATTGAAGAAGCTTGTCATTTTCTTGCCGAAAATCCGGATGCCAAATAGCTGCAAGATATTAATGTTTCAATAATGGTAACTACTATCATTGATCAGCTTTATTACCTTTAAGAGGTTTGGATAAGCGTTGAAGATGAACGCGTAGAGCACCATAAGTCTGCTGCCTACGAAATTGAAATTTTTAATTGAATTAACGTAGAATTCATTTTCTGGATTTCGCAGCGAGTCGCAGGTGATGCCAAGTGAGCAACTAGCTATAACATCGTTTCCTATCCTTCCGCTGAAATCTTTCATTTCCACCTCGATCACTTCCTCCTTCTGTTCATGCAGATAACTCACTGCATTCTCGGCGCAATCTCTGACCAATCCGAAAAGAAAACGCATTTTGCTTCCGGTAAAAACGGGGCTGATCGTCGTTCTCATACGTCGCCAGGATTCACCTAAAAAATATAATTAAAAATTGTAAAATTCATCTGATGCTACGCAACCTTTCAGAGCGAACAGTATTTTGCAGAAGTACTCATCGATGTCTTCGCGCGAATTTGTCCCGTGGTCTGCAAAGTGTTCGAAATCTTTAATACTCATCTGCTTGATCAGCTGTAAATCGTTCAGGATGAGCACCGGCTTAGAGAACTGGTAGAATCCATAATATCTGCGAAAAATATACAATTTAACGATTTCTTTTTTAAAATAAATCTTTCGAATTGTGCGCACCTGTGTTTCTCAAACGCTTTGCAGTAATCCGTGATCACATTGGTGAACGGCTTGATCTGCAAAATGTTCTCCAGAATGTTACCGAATATTGGAACGGGTATTGGACCAGGCACCCTTTTCGTATACCAAAAGATGTACGGTTTTATGCAGAAGATGTAGAGGAGAATGCATATTACGAACGCCAGTAAGATCCATGTAGACGCGAACATGATGGTAGAGAAATTCGAAATGCCACTTCCTTCACGGTCGTCTATTTATAATGTACTGGATAAACCGCATTTGAGAGCTTTAACATTAAGATACAAACAATTATATCCAATACCGGTCCGAGATTAATTGATCAAGACCGGATAAGACGCGAAGACTTGGTGACCTTTTTTATCGTTTTGTAACCATTCACGATACACACAGTAAATAATGTAATGAAAGCAAATATGCATTAAAAATATTTTCTTTCTTCAGAATTCACATTATAATAGAACAATACTACTTCTGCAAACATATTCAGCTTAATATGTTCATGGAAATTGCTAATAAATTATATAAACAAAAAAAAATACATGACTTAATTTTATACAATGTAACATTAGTATTTCAGTAAATTTTATCATAATATTTTCATGGAAATTACAAGAGTCAATGCAAGTCGTTTCAAGATTTATTCATAACATGCTACTTCAACTTTATCGAGTGTATTTCAACAAATATTGAGAACACTGTATACTGTACATAAATACAAGTAATCATTAATTAAGTTGGTCTTTGTAAAGTCTCTTTGATTAATTAAAATTGCTAAAGAAAGAGAAATTAATAATCTTAATGTTCCTCATTGAAACGGCGTATTCATAAGAGCAATTCCCGTCGCCAAAGTCTGATTGGAACTGGTCCAATTCGTGTTCTGAAACAAACAAACAAACAAATAAACTTGATGATGAGCCGTTAATTGATACATTGAAAGTTGTGCAATTACCAGCACTCGACTGCAATCATCTTCAACATCTTCGTCGTGCTTTTTCTGAGTGGGTGTTGTAGTGTGCACCAAAACAGAAACGCTGTTTGCATTAGCAACTAATCCTCCAATCCACAAGATATTACCATTCTTAATCTTCTCAGCTGAGGCGTATAGACTACGACAATTTAAAATTTAAATATTAATATCCTATTTGATTTTAATGTAATTTACGCTAAGATTGGTTTTGGTGAATCCTCCAATTGAATTGTCTTCTGCGATTTTTCGTAAATCTGCAAATCGATAAATATTTTAAATTATATTTGATGTTTGATTTGGTTTACGTGCGTCGTTTTGGAATAAGTGTAAATTGCAATCGACGTTTTTGGATCTTTTGCTGTAAGAACCCCAGAAGTACACGACGTTCTCGTAAGTCGATGCTACAGTATACGTGGGTCCTGCGCTTATTCTCTGAACGAAAGTGTTAAGTTCAATAGTAATTTAGAAAGGAATTTCTTACTTCGACTTTGTTCAAGATTAATCTCGTTTCAGATTTTCCGCATTGCCCGTGCTCGCTGCTTCCGAGGCAATAAACGTTTCCGGTTGTGCCCAGAAGAACCGTGTGCTTCTTTCCAAAGGACACATCCATGAAACGCTCTTTGATTCCTTCGAAAAGCCAAAAGGTTTTCAACAGTTGCGCTTGCTTAAAACCGAGTTTGCTGTAAGTGTTGCTTCCGGCGAAGTAAATCTTTCCGGAAGTGGTCAAGAGTGCGGAACAGTCCTCTCCGCCAAAGACCTTCTGCACGTTGAAATCCGATAGTTTTAGCGGCATTGGTTTACAACTAGAAAACGTTGGTTTGAAATATACCATTATAATTATTATTACTTACCAGTATTGAGTGTGACCAAGTCCCAACTGTCCGTGTTGAGCCGATCCCCAGGCGAAGACTTTTCCGTTCGTCGCTAAAGCCAAAACGTGGTTTGCTCCGCTACAGATTTCGGATATTTTCATATTCTTCAGAGACTCTGAAATACATTATAACAGTTTCCAATTAACCAACGCTTCTTACAGTTTCATACCAATAAATTTTGGCGTTAACTGATCGCTCCAATTTCCATGACCGAGGCAACCGAATTTGCCGTTACCGCAGGACAATAGTGTTCCATCCTCTGTTAGAAATATGGTAAAATTAAGACCGGCGCAACATCTGTGCAAAAGTTAAGATTACATTAAAGAAATTAATTTGCATCGACGAATACCTGATAACTTTATACGATTGCAACGATTTATTCGCAATCGGTGTTCTTCGGAAAGCCTCACGCATCCCAAGGCCCTGCTGACCGTGCGCATCTTCCCCCCAGGAAAACACTTTGAAATCATCGGAAATTACCAAGGAATGCGTGAAACTCTGCGCTACATCGATTAGCTTCAAATTTGAGGGTAAATCTGTCGGATGTAGGTTTGCGTTTGATGTGAATCCTTGCAGATCGTACAGAACGGAACGTTCTTTCGGTGGGCTGAAAATAGTAATTCCATCATATATATTTACGTTTGTTCAATTCGTTATAATTTAATTACAATTTGTTATTTCAACTAGTATATTATTAAATATTAACAATGATATCACTGTTAAAGATGATAACGTTTTGTTTTGTTTAAATAACAAGATTAAATTGAAAAATAAAGGCTGTATCAGTTGTTGTTGTTTACCTCAAGGACAAAGATTCTGAGAGTCTCGCCGATAAGGACTTCAATTCTTCGCGAATCGCTGGTATAATTGTATGCAACATGAGCAAACCGGATGGTCTTTTCTCGCTATCCCTCTGCAGAATCATCTCTATCAGCTGGAAGATTCCATCGGAATAGGTATTGGGGATTCGCGGAAAATCGCACTGCAAAAGAAGAAAATCGTTTGTAATGTAATTTACAATGGTTAATTTGATTGTTAAATTACGGATGAGATTTTTTGGATGAGCAGGGGGAGTGTTGGGGCCTCGAACGGTCTGCGAAGGCAGACGAGTTCGTAGAGGATGCAGCCCATCGCCCATACGTCTGATTTTTCATTGTAATCTTTGCCCTCGCACTGAAATAAATCAAAGTTAAACGGAATGCCATTCAACGTTAATTTAAATGACCATCTCCGGGCTTAAATAATACGGTGTTCCGACGACGGTGTGCGCCTGCGACCTGGTGTTCATCATCTTGGAAATACCGAAATCGCCGATCTTAACAGTTCCGTCTTTGTTCAAGAAGACGTTCGCAGATTTCATGTCTCTGTGCAGAATCTTGTTCGCATGCATGTAACTGATTCCGCAGCAAATCTGCTCGAAGATATCGAGAATTTCCGGTTCCGGAATTTTCTCCCGCTTCTCCTGCTTCCTGCTTATCAGCTGCGCCAAGTTACCGCCGTCCGCGTATTCCATCACGATCATCAGACTTCCGCCATGCTGAAAACTCCCCAAATACCTGAAACGAATCTCCGCTCTTAACTTGTTCGATGTTAAAACTATTTCGTACTTGATTATGTTAGGATGATCTAAAGAGGAGAGCACCTCAACTTCGTTCAAAGCAGCGCTCTTCTCGATTGGCGACATGTCCGAGACGAAGACCTCTTTCATCACCACAAAAACTTCATCTTCCAACCTCTTGTAGAGAGTGGCCGTGCCGAAGGAACCTGAAAAAAAAACGCCGCTTGGAAACCGTTGTTTCGAATCATAAGAAACTCAACCTTTTCCGACCGTCTTGATCTTCTCATATCCACGCAACTCTTGGGAACTTTTCCCTCCAAAAGACATCGTTCTTCCAATACGCCGCAATCCACTGAACCATCCTCAACTGAACTTGTTGTAATAGATTTGTGGTCATAGAAACGTAAACTCGATCAACAACAAATTTCAGCGAATTGATTTTTACATTAGTCCTGAAACTTTTCGACCTAAATGAATACATATAATTACAATAATGATTTTCCAAAAGAAAAAACATATTAATCAAGCAAAAACATAGGAAACTTTTAACTTAATATTTAAATCTAATTGATAGGGATCAAATCAAGTGATCATTATAATTAACGTTGTCAAAATATCTTAATGGAATTTCGTTAAGTCATTAAATTATTAGAGATCAATAAATCTTTAGTTTAGTTTAAAACAAAGCGTGAGTAAATGTCTCAGTAAATTATTAAGAAATAAAGTTTCAGTTTCATTTGTAGAAAATAAAAAACATGAATCCGAGACATTTGATTTTGCTCGTTCTGAGCTCTTTGGGAAATTGGGATTTATGCACTTCAGGTAACGTTAATTATCTTGATTGACATTTTAATTAAATTACTTAAATTATTAGAACTTTTTTAATAAATGTATGTAACATAAATTGTAGATTGCAGAGCCAATCTTGGGTTGTCCATGCAACCGTTGTTCTTAAACACGCAAAGAGATAATTTTGTTTATCCCAAACAATCTTCAAGCGGCAGATATTTCGAGGATGGACAAGAGATCGTGTTGTTTTGTCCTGGCGAGGATAACAAGATTTCTGTTAACGGACAAATTTTGGAATCGCCGGAATTTACGATGCGCTGCGACCACCAGCGATTTATTTATAACAGCGAATACATCGATTTAAATAATGTCCGGTGTAAGGATGTGAACGTTGGTGAGGTGATGATTACTGGAAGAACCTGCGCCAGAAGGTTCATCGAGATTATCATCGGATACACCTACGAGGATAGTTTCTTGAAAGCTATAACAGTTTGCTTCGACGACGATAGAAAGCAAGTGTTGTATTCGCATGTTACTGTTAAGAAGGAGATTGTCAGCTGCCAGTACAACTATCCAAGATCCAGGTTTCATATGGATGAAGAGTTTTATGGCATCGTTGAAGTGGAATCCGCTTACGTGAGGCGCAGGGAAATTGAGTTTGTGGAAGGTTTGCTGGGACGGAGTTTGGAGCAGTTCAGAAGGAATTACATGAACAGGGGTCATCTTACTGCAAAATGCGATCTGGTCTACGGTTTCTTGCAAGTGCTGACCATGCATTACGTGAACGTTGCTCCGCAGTGGGATTCTATTAACGCTGGAAATTGGGAATCATTGGAGCGGGATGTCAGAGAGTATGCAAGTGTAAATTCCGTTGATCTCGAGGTGTATACCGGAACTCACGGACAATTGAGTTACCCGGATGACGGTGGTCGCAAAGTGGACATTTACTTAGCACGAGGTCGCAAAGGGATGGCTATTCCAGCACCTCTGTATTTCTGGAAAGTCGTTTACGATCCTAACACTTTCAGAGGAGTAGCCTTCATCACAGCCAACGATTACGCCGAATTGGATAAGTTTTGCGCAGATATTTGCTATAAGATCGATTGGATTCATTGGAGGAAGGATGACCTTTCATTGGGTTACAGCTTTTGCTGTGATGTCGATGATTTCAGGCGCACCGTGAAGACTCTTCCCGACATTGAAGTCTACAATTTGATGGATTCCTGAAACGTTTCCGATACATCAAAATCCTTCAGTTTAAGTCCCACATCGTAATAATTGATTATTCTGTATAGTGATTAGTAAACATACAACATGCAATCAATATATAAATACAAAATTGGAAGAGATTTGCTTTGTTAATTCAAGCCTTAAATGCCATCAAGGTAAATGAGTCACTAGCATTCTTGAATTAAACACAAAACTGTTAAGTTGTTACAGAACACAAAAGCGTACATTCTCAAATCGACGAAGGTTATTCAATAGAGTTTTGCACCAAAAAGAAAAGATCGATGTTTGAGTGAAGTTCTTGGAATTTATTTAAATATATAATAGTAATCGATATCGGTATTGGCTAACAGTTTATCTTAAATGTAATAATTCTTAATTTATTAATTTCATAATTCGTCTCCAGTAAAACTAACAAACGTACAATCTACATTTACAAATATTTCATTATTAATTTTTTTTTATATATCAATATATATATATTTATTATAAATCCATTCATTTGTTGCCGCTGCGTGTGTGTTTCTCCTTTCGAACCAGAAACCAATGAATGTATCACAATTTCGACAAAAAAAAAATAAACAACAACAATAATCGTAGAAAGAAATAATTAAATAATAATAAAATGTGAAAAGTAAATACTCGAAACGAATCGCGAATGGTCCCAGCAAGCAGTTTCATAGAAAAGAAATGAATTTGCTTCTAAGATTAAAAATTATGGGGGGGTTTGGTTTGGGCAAAAAGGGTTGATTATGCCAGAGTCAGTCTCTCTAATATCAGTTTAAGCCTCTAAAGATACATCAACAACAATACGATCAACAACGCTGAAGGAAACGCAATTGCGTTTCGGTTGCGCGATCTTCAGATTTATTTCACATATTTTTTTTTGTTTACTCTCTATTTGTTAATTTTAATTATTTGTTATTCTTTTTAAATTATTATTATTAATATCCTTTCAAAAGAAAACAACATCGATTTGTGCGCTTCTTTGGCTTACGATCTTTCCGAAAAGATCCTCCTTCAACATCGGCATCCTCTTCCTCCACCACGAATCTCTGTTTTCTTCTTATTATTTTATTGAGGGGATACACAAATGAAAGCATATTGAAAAGCTTCAAAAGAGGAAACACAATGACGAATCGGTTTCCTAGAATTTCTGTTTTTTGTTTGTTTCCCTCAGGATGTTAATTGAAAGAAGTAAATATAGTATATATATAAGTAGGAAACGATTATTGACATCCAAAGTCTTAAAGCTCTTAATACGATAGTGTGAGTGTTCTTTTTTTTTCTTCTTGCTTTTCTGAAATAAAGTTCTGATTTTTGTTTTTGTTTTGCCTTCTCCTGTTTGTTAGATTTTGTTTAAATTAATTATATTTTAGTTCGTGCCTGCTTCGTCCTAACAAGAACACGTCCTGTTACCGTGACTTTCCGGCTTGTTCTTCAGCACTTCGGTTTCCTCCTTGGATTCGTGGAACGGATCGCCCTACAACATTTTATAAATTTCTATTATAATATTTATTTAAAGCTGAAACAAATTTAAAATAGTTTGTTGAAAAATATACAAAAGTCTAAAGACTTTCAACTTTAGTGCTTATTTGTGTAATTTTTGTGATAAACTGTGGAAATAAGGGCTGCAACTAGTTTTGCTTAGCTAATGCAAGCCGGCAAACTGCAGCGATGCGATGCGATAAGGAATGCCGAAGGAAATTAAGAACGTTATATAAGTTGTTCTGTTTGGTTCTTTTTGGATCGATAGATAGTTCAATAAGAGCGAACGTTTGCTTTGCGATAGGAACGAAGTAATTTGAACATGACCTTTGAACGCGTTCAACTGCTGCTCGCCTGTTGCCTTTTGATAGTCGGAGTTCATCCATCCAATGCAGGTATATTGTTATTTAATCGTAACGTTTGAGCATCTATTTAATGGTCGCTGTTTTAAAGAGTGCGTCGGAAATTTGGGGACGCACGAGCAGCCGATGTTCCTGAACGCCGATAAGGATGGATACGTTTACCCATATTTGCACAAAATCTACGGACAGAGATATTTCAAGACCGGTCAGGACATCGTCCTCTTCTGCCCGGGAGCGAATAACACGATAATCTTGGATGGAGTCACTCAGAAGTCGCAGGAAATTTCCGTTCGATGTGGTAACAATACGTTCGAATACGGGACAGGAAATATCAATTTGAGGGATGTTAGGTGTTCCGAGGTGAGCGTCGGCGAAGCGAAGTACAATGGAAAAACCTGCGCCGGAAGATATAAGGAGATTTCGATTGGGTACAGTTACGCAGAGAACTTCATAAGCGACATAACGATATGTTTCGATCACGTCCAGATGAACGTGCTCTATTCGCACGTGCGTATCAAGAAGGAGATCGATGCTGGACAGTATAATTATCCGAGGCCAAAGTTCCATCTTGACAGGAAGTTCTACGGGAAGGTTAACGTCGATAACGTGTATTGGGGTAGCAAGCAGAAGACCTTCGTGGAGGGTTTCCTCGGGAAAGAGTTGACTTATTTCAGGGATAACTACATGAATAAAGGACACCTTACTGCGAAAACCGATCTGATCTACGGATTTCAGCAGGTATTGACGATGCATTACATCAACGTGGTTCCTCGGTGGAAGAGCATAAATTCCGGGAATTGGAGAACTTTGGAGCAAGACGTCAGGAGGTACGCGAGCAGCAATGCCATCGATCTTGAGGTTTATACGGGAACGCACGGTCAGATCGAGTATCCGAATAGGCAAGGTGGAGAGCAATACATCTCTTTGGCAAGGAATCCGGATAGCGGGCAACTGGTGTTTCCGGCTCCGCTGTTCTCGTGGAAAGTCGTGTACGATCCGAAAACCAGAAGAGGTGCAGCATTCATCACCGTCAACGATTTTACCAAGCAGGACAATCTGTGCCCGGACGTCTGCAGGAGAATCAGCTGGGTTCAATGGGAGCAGAGCAACATGAACCTGGGTTTCAGCTACTGCTGTGACATCGACGAGTTGAGGAAGACCATCAAGACCATACCCGACTTTGTAGTCGACAGTTTATTATCTTAGAAAGTTAGTTGAATTAAATAAAATTAGCGTTTACCTTGAGCTCTCTGAATTCCCTAATTTTCCTGGCCAATGCAAGGAACGCGTTCTCGATGTTGATATTGTCCTTGCAGGAGACCTCGTAGAACGGCAACTCAAAGTTCTCCGCCATCTACAAATCAATCCCATCAATATGTAATGAGTTAAGCTTCGATTAATCATGCAGACCTTTTTTCCACTGTCCAAATCAACTATTCGATCGGAAGACTCGCACTTGTTTCCTGCCAGCACGGTGACGACGTTCGGAGAGGCGTTCTGCAGAATATTCAAGTTAATTATTTATAAAACCAATATAATTGTATCACCTCTTCGATGTTCTGCAGCCAATAGGTGATGTGATTGAATGATTCCAAATTGGTAACATCGTAGAGCAGCAGAATTCCCATTGCGCCCCTATAATATGCGGTTGTCAGAGTCCTGAAACGTTCCTGTCCTGCGGTGTCCCAGATCTGCAGCTTCACCGGAACCCCGTCCAGATTGATTATCTTCTGTTTGAAGTCGATACCTGTTCCCAGAGGCGATCAAAAATGATGGAGATTAATTGAAACAAATACGTATCGATTTTACCTATTGTCGAGATGTAGGTGTCATAGTATCTCTCGTCGCAGAAACGATGCACTATGCAGGTTTTTCCAACGTTCGAGTCTCCGAGGACGAGCACTTTGTACGTGGCGGCGAAGTCCAGAGCCATTGTTCTTCCTTACGTTTTTTACGTTTTCCACTCTATTCGCTGTTTTTGCACTTTCGTAGACACCTTCGCAATCGCGAGACCCGTACGTTTTTGTCCTTCTTGTTGCTGGAGAGGAGGTGCGCGACCCCCATCGATTTTCCACGCGAGGATCAACTTTCAACGCACGCGCTTCTCCCTTGGTTACAGGGACTCCCACATCCATCAGGCAATCACTAAGCGAAAAACATTCAAACAAGTCTCCACTTTTACATAAAAAAAAAACAATCCAAAATAACAAATTTTTTAATATCTTTTTAACTTTAATAATAATAATAACAATATTATAAATACAAGTTGATTTTAAAACGAAAACGGAAAACATATAGTTTTCACTTTCATATAATACTACAATTGTTGAACAATAACGCAACCAACAAGTATGAGAAATCCTGCAATAGTAAACTCGATTATAGATCTACGATCCTTGTACCAAACTCTGTTATCGAAATTATAGTACTCCAGATCTCGCAGCTCAAAGATTGGAACGGCGATGTGCATAACATCGGCAAGAACGAAGCCTAGATCCCGGACGACCTGCAAATTTGTGAATCTATCAATTCCAACGCTATACCGTTTATTTATTTATTTAATTAACTTGATGCTTGGATCCTCTCATCATGATAATGTTGTCGATGAATTGATCGATCGAGCCCGAGATCAAGTGTACAGCACTTATGATGATGATGATCAGCATTTTGTAGCGAGTCAGCTCGTGATGCCTGTTGCTCAGGTGGATGACGATGGCCGTGGAAACAATCTCCGAGATGGTGAAGAACAGCTGGTGATCCCATTGGGTGTAAAATCTATCGTTAATGTAGTTTATGTACGTCCACCATGAATAGTAGTGCGGGAATATTGAAGAAAGAAAGAGCAGCAGCATTGAAGAGCGTAATTTACCACGAAGGAATAACCGGCAAAGTTGTTTCGAGCATTCGTACAGAGCTATCAAACCGATGGAAACGATCAACCATATTTTGGCAGAGCTTTTCGTTGAATTGAAATAGAAGTGTTTATAAGCAGATATTCCATATTCGTACGGACCTAAAATAACAACCATTTTTAGGGAATAACATCAAAGGCATGCTAAAAATAGATTCTTCAGTGTTCAGTATTTACCTTTAAAAATAGTGTCCCAACACTCGCAGGTGCACGTGGCCGTGTTAACAGGAAACGTGTACCTGGACCAAAAGTACCAGAGCAGGAAGATGTGGAAGATTGGTAGTAAAGCGGCCAGAAGCCATCCCAGAGCTGTGGAGAAGATCTCGATTTTCATTGTTTCGAATGTCTTGGGAGCATAATTATGATCTAAGACCAGCATCTAAAAATACGCAATTCACGTGCTACTTAATAGCATCGGTGGTATCGAAACAAGTACGCTACACCTCTGTGCAAAATTGTTATGCGGAAGTTTAATTAATAAAGATTATCTCATGTTGAAATTATTACTATGTGGTTACTAAATAAGTTTTAAAGAGGAGATAATTCATAGTTATATCGTCGTAATGATTGTTTAATAGTTAATTAAAATTTAACTTAAGTTTATTTCAATTTATACAATAAGTTCTCATCTAAATTCAAACTAAAATCTGATAAACTTAACAATTAAAACAATTTAACAAGATTAATATCTAATATAAAACTGCATTCTTAACTAATAAAAACAAACAAATACGTTAAACTTCGTGTTCTTGTTCGCCTTGATAATTTGGTTTCTTTTAAATTTATTTTCAATTCAACTGGTTTTAACTTCTGGTGAAGATGAAAGAGGTCATGTGTAGAAGAAATAAATTGAATATAAAAATACTAGTTGCATAATAGTGTAAGAAATTTTAATTGCATTCAAAATAATCCTTTATTTCTTAAAAACCTAAAGAATTAACAAATATTATTCTTAGATAAAATTAAAAATTACATGTATGCAACCAAATGAACATTGCTCTTTAGATTCGTGTTTTGTCAACAATTCTTCATGTGAGTCGTCAGCTGTGAGAATAGACAGTGAGTTTGTTATTGTTTCTTTAAATAATGAATGAGACCACGGGGGCTGCGGCCCTGCAAATCGCACTGTTAACCATGAAGGAGCGCCGTCAAGCATTGGAGAATCGCGTGGAGTACCTGGAGGCCGAAAACCTGATGCTGATGCAGAAGTGCTCGCAGGTAGACCCAGACAAGTCACTCAATGAGGTGGAGACCCTGGTCGAGCAGGTGGCCAAGTTAACAGAAGAAAAATCACAGCTGCACAACAAAATACAAATGGTGACAAGTGAGAACAAGCAGTTGTGGTCGAGACTGTCGAAACTGACTGAGGACAATAGAGAGCTTGATACGAAGCTCACAAAGATAAGTGACAAAATCAATCAGCACTCCCCACTGATACGCTCAAAAACATTCACACAGGAGAAACCGCACACCAAATATTTGCCAAATGCAATAGTTGACAATGATATGATAATTATGGAGTTTGAGGATATTTCATTGAAGATCTTGAACAGTATGTCCAAGGAGAAGTCAGAGCTGGAGCTGCAGTGCTCACAGATGTCAGAGCTTCAGAATGAGGCATTAACCTCTTTCGGATTCAATTTAGATGATGATGAGAATTCCATGGTCGAGGACATCGAGCAACACGTGAGCGCGCTGAAGCAACTGAAGAATAACGTTCTTATGCAAGGGGAACAATTGGAACGGTTTCTGAAAGACTACGAAGCGGATTTGAGTAAGGCCAGAGAGGACGAACGCGAACTGGATCATCTGGCGGACTGGGGCTCTTCAGCGGTTTTGGAGAAAGACAGAGTGTGCCCTATGTGCAGAATCGTTTTCAGTGCGAGCGACGATTTTACGGAGTTCCAAATGCACGTTCAGCACCATTTTATGATTGATTCGTGATACAAACTATAATAATAATTTAAAAAGTTGATTTGTTATATATAAATAATACTAAGATAATAAATAGGCAATGATTGCAATTCTATCTTATAATAAAAAACAGTAATAAAATTAATAAGGAAATGATTATCATATTCGATATATGAGCGTTTGCATGTAATAATGTAGTTCAATGATTTAAAGTAGTTTACGTAATAGATTACTCATTTTAAGTTCACTGAAATCCTTTTTATAGACTAATAAATAAATAGTCAAGTAGAAATTCTTTGGGCGCGTAATAATGAATAACTTGACAGGCTCCAATTGCTATCGGACTTTCTTCGCGTTTTGAAATTAACTTTCAAACTAATTGTGATTGTTTCATGGTCACTTGGTTATTTAATTAACTCTGGATGGATTTGATTAAAGAAAGAAATAAGAAAACGAAATGAATAGAAATTGGCAATAATACTATTTATTTTCACACTTTATTTGACTAAATCCATTTTACGATTAAACTTATTTTTTTTCTTAACCGAGCTGCGATGGTTTCACATCGCTCGTGGTTGCCGGCTGTTGGGTCGTCTGCTGCGTGAGGTTCTTGCTGAACCACGATGGACGTTCCTTTTCCATCTCGACAATCCGTTTTCCTTGCCAGAATTCTGAAGGTTTATCGTCCTTTTCACCGTTATACAACACCACGACTTCAGTCTCAACTGGTTCCAACTTAAGTTCTTCTTGGATCTTGTCCTGCATCAGTTTAGTCTCCTCGATGACCTTCTTGTAGCACGTGGCTGTAAATCGTATGGGAATTGACTTTTAAGTTGAAGCTAAGTTTTGATGATTACTTACGGCACAAAACGCCGACTTCGTGATCATCTCCACAGGTATTGCAGACCCTCAGAGTGGTCTTCGGTAAGATCAGTTTATTCACGTACTCGGGATCTCCAAATTTCCTCTTCAGACGTTTCTCCAAGGAGCGACGGTGCTTGGGCACAGCCCATAACAGACCATCGCCGATTATGTCTTTGATAGAGAAAGGTTTAGGCTCATTTCCTGATACTCTGTAACCTTCAACACCCACCAAGCAAAACGCATCTGCAAGAAAGTAAGAAAAAAAACTTTAGTAAAATAACAAAGCAATCTTAAACAATCAAAGCACAATTTTTTTACATAATCCTCAATGAGACATTCACCATTGGTAAATTCGGTGTCTAACTCAAGGTAGATTTTTATTTTTTTTTGGGGATTAAACCCGGGTCGTGAGAAGTGCAAATCATTAGAATGCACGAAACTGGGTCGCCGAGGTTACCAGCGATGTACTCTTCAACAATTGCGAAGAAACTGAAATCAAGGACCGAAAAACAATTAGTTTCTGTCTTTTGCGCTTCTGTTAAATTCCACGAATGTGATCCATCCGACATAAGGATTTGGTAACTCGCGAAGCAATAAAAATCATGTTAACAAGAGAAAATGTCACGAAGGACATCCTTCAATAATGGCGCTCTCCTTTTGTAAACAATTTAATTACACCGAAGAAAAGTTAACACCGGTCAAACATTTTCCAACTCGATGACAATAATCATTAGATGGAATGATTTGCACAATGTTATGCGAAACATATTTTTTTTTTATAGAAAATAACCATTATAATTAAGCAATTAATCATAATTATTAGTTTATCTTCTATCTAAATGGCAATGCAATTAATTATTATGTATTTAGTTTGCAAAAGAGTTAATAATAATAATAATATTCATGGTTTACATATATTTTATTCGTTGATGTAATTCTGTAACGCTAATGCGATTTTTGTTTTTGGCGCAAGTGACATTGGCCCACTTGTCTATTACTCTTTTACTCATTAATGCAATACTTCTAATACTTGCAACACTTTCGTGTTCATAGTTAAACGGATTTAAAAAAAAAAGAGATCGAGTGATACAAAAATCAATTAATCAATTAAAAATGAAATGACTCAGTTTCGATAGATCAAAGGTTGCTTCTTTTTTTTTATACAACTCGCAGATTTTTGTTTACGCAAAGCAATATTCTTTAACAGACCATAGTTATTAGAATTAGCACATTTACTATTTATTTTTAAGGGATAAACATAATGAATATATAAGTCATGAATATTTATTAATAAATTCCGTTCGGCTTTGGAACCTTTGGACCACGAGTCTCCGAAATATTCAAGTATAATTGAAATTGGAAGAAGATTATCTGTTTTATTCCAAAAATATCATGTAAAGGTCATCATTTTCTTGAAACTTTTTTCTAACTTTATTTATGTTCGACGCTTGTAAATTATTATACGATTAGAGAAATGCAGAATCTTGCGTAATCGATATTTTTCCAATAACAAAATATCAATGTATGCTGAATATTAATTCGTCAGTGAAAAAATTATTTAATCATACAGATTTATGTTATTTATTATATTTTCGATCATACATCAGATATCCAAATATCAAACTACATTATGTATATATGATACATACACTAGTTGCTTATTTTATACAACATTTGATATTATCATACATTTAATGTAAATAATAACATTCTTCATTAAAGAGGATTAATTAGAAGGTAATTATTGGAAACTTGTAGCTATAATTAACAATTTATGTATAAATTGTTACAAGTGTATAATTTTAGTCAAATAGAAAAGTTGATAAAAAGATAAGACTAAAATTGAGCATAATAATAATTATGACTATAACAAATAATTAGATATTTTGTAAAAGATGCATAATCATAATAAATAATGAGGAGTAGCTATTGAAAAAGAAAGGTTTTATGTTGGGGTTATGTTTATAATAAATGTCAATATTTTTGGGGGTTGTCACAGCTAAGGGTTGACCCCCAAGAATCTGTAGAGGTTAGGATTGAAGGAATATCATCGGTGCTGGATAGATACTTTCTGGCAAACAAAACGAGCCCGTTCATCGTATTTTAGTGGTGTATAATTTAAAAAATAGAGGTTAAATATTGTTGTGCGTCTCGTTTTGTAGGTTATGTGCCAATTGGTGCGCGTGTATAGTAGTCAGAGAGCGGTTACGTAAGTGTTACAACTGTACGATACCTGGTGGCGGTCCTCTGGGGTTCAGCAGTTCGACGAGGGTCCTCTCGAGGTTGGCCAAAGCCACATTAATCCTTCGGAACATCAGGGATGCGGCCATCCTGTCTGGCGTTGATGATGATGGTGATCAGCTGGTGAAGTCGGATCGAAGGTGGGGGATCCTGGAGACACACGCACGCTTGATACCCGAAGAAACAGAAAACAGCTGAAGAAGTATTAGAATTAGAAGAAGAAGGTTGCGGCTACGGAGACGGTGTGTGCGAGTGCGAGGATATCCGTGTACGTGGACGAGGGGAGGAAGAGGAGGAGTCGCCGGAGGTGTATGGGTGCGAGGCGAGAGTAAGAGTGGAAAGGTGGAAGAAGAATGCTTTCGTGTTTTCTTCTCGGCGTTGAGCGCGGACGAGTCACTGCAGTCGGAACGATGGCTTGTGTTGGGTCTAGTAGGTTCTGTGTCCGGGTGCAAGAGAAACTGTGTCAGTGGGGACAGTCGCAGGGAAGCGCCGTCCTGCAGGTCCGGAGGAAGGCTACGGCGACGTCGTCCACCGTGCCAGTGCACCAGGCCAAGCTGTCCACGTTCAGGAATATTTACAGCGCCCAGGAATGCCAGGTGAGAGAGAGAGAGAGATTAACGTGCAGAACGAAGCTGCCGCACTTTCTACTTAACGCTTTCGGAAAACATCTTCGGAGCGTGCCACTTTCACCAGGTGGACCATCATCATCATCATCATCATTCGATTTCCATTTCGATTCGACACTTTCCACGCACTCGTTCCCCAGGGAATTACGTAATCCCTATTGTGCCCTCAATAAGTTGCATACATATTGGAAAAAAAAAATCATTCATCATTTGAAACAAATCCAAGAAAATACTGAAAAGAATTTTTCATAATCGTTTTCCTAAAACATTCCATATTTACTTGTATTTTCTTCAAAAAGATTTTATTGCGTATTTCATTAATTTACAAATATTATTAATTTTATGTGAGATCAAATTATATGCAGAAATTATATAAATGACATATGCCAAAAAAAAAAATTAATTAATAACAAAATTAAAGAATAACAATATTCAACGAAACTTAAACCTTTACGCTGAAAAATGATCCTCAGATATCTAAGTCAAAGTACAATATTTGTTTATGCATTTTACTAATCAATATTTATTTAGACTTATTAAATCTTATTTTTCGCACTTGTTTCCATATGTTACGAACATATTTTCCAACCATTTTATTGCTGCTCCTTGTAGTCGTGATAATTATACAAGTTCACGAGATAAGTTTGTTGTTTGTCTATATTTTTTTTCAGACTATCCAAGAATTTAATTAGTGATAGTCGATATCGCTTTCGCCCCATTTATTTACATTATATGACTATTACACCGTAATGGCATCAAGATACCTTTGAACGAAGGCATGAATGGTCCCGACCGGCAATTGTTATTTTAATGAATGAATAATGATGAGATTTGTGCGTGGATGGCTTTCACATTATCCACGGCGGATTATTATTCAAATTATTTTTTTTTTGGGCTACTTAATCCATCCACTTGTCGAAAACATGTAGGCGTGTGTTTACTAAACTGCTCGAGATTCAATTCCATCCAATTACCGATATTTTGTTATAGGATCAGGCGTTATCTTATCGACCTCTGATTGCTCAGTTCGTGATCAAAATCAAATCCACATTCTGATGGAAGATTTTTGGCTCATATTATTGAAACAATTGGAGTTAGGAATAAATTTCATGGCATTCGAGAATCATAAGTAATCATATTTTTTTTAAAAATTAGTTTCTGGTTCTTGCATTATTCAACAATTTGGTAAATTTAATAATCGCACGAACTTGAATTTCTAAGATTATTTTGGAAAGCCCCAGGATGTTAGTCAACTAATCATCTTAATTGCCCACTCAAACAGAAGAGATTGTGCTTGGTACGTGTATAAATTGAAGCCAAATTTCGATTGTTCGCGAAATTAACACACCATTGTTTCATCGTAATTACAATAATTTTTTAATAATAAATAACGATTCGGCGACACGACAATACACAGTCGATGGAACAGTACGAAAATGGGGAAGAACAGAAACCGTTCGTTTCCGGTTCAACGACCAAAACGAAATACAAATTCGTCTCCGTTTGGAATTCCCATTCGGAACACACATATTGCACTGCTAACCTCGATTCAATCCTTTTGCTTTGCGACGTGTTGCTGTGCTTTTCCGTGTGAAAGACATGTAAAGAAAGGAAAAAAAAAATTAGTGTAATAAGGTGGAAAAACGAAGGAGAATGAAGAAGCGCACACGAAGCGATTCAATTTCTAAAATGCCATCGCACGCGACACGATTACGTAAGAACGCGCGGTGCTTTATTGGAGCAAGGCCATTGCCAAATTTAGATGTTTGAGGACCACCCCGGCAGTACACACTTTGTTTATCAACAGTTGGTTACCAAAGAAACTTGTTTCTGATTATAAACTACTACTTTGTACTCGACAGTTAGGAGTAATGCAATGTTTGCTCGTGCGCTGAAATCTCCCCCAATTGATTGTTTCATCAATTTTTTTTGTTGTTCTCGAGTGCGTATCGTTACGTAAATCGGCAGCAGACTGTTGCGATATTCATTATCAAGTCGCTGTTTGCTAAGCAAACAGATGATTGTGAAAATGTGAAACTCGTCTGTGAACCTCTTCGAAATATGTCGATGGTCCACCTTTTGGTACTTCTTCAATGTTTGATCCGGGTCTGCTCTTTCGTAATATAAGCAAATTGAGCATGCGAAACTCGCTTTAATTATCCAATTTTACTTCTAAATCGTCATTCGATTACGCCTATTTTTTAGATTCGTTTAAACGATTTTCTAATGGAAATTCTTCAATACGATTTCAATACAAATATGTTTTATATTTATTTCTTATTATATTGCCCAGAAAGATTAATCTTAGCTTTCATTAAGAAATTTGATTTTGTCCTAATTAAGAAATTTATAATCCATGCTTAAAACATTAATTATTTTACTCGTATTTGCTTTTGCCTTCTGTATTTCTATTAGATATTTACCTTCTGTATTTCTATTAGCAGTTCCTTAAATGAGAAACTCTGTTTAATTATCCAATTT
>NW_017097246.1:51248-143686 GCF_001412225.1 Nicrophorus vespilloides
TAATTAAGAAATTTATAATCCATGCTTAAAACATTAATTATTTTACTCGTATTTGCTTTTACCTTCTGTATTTCTATTAGATATTAGATATTTTTAATCTACTGTTGATTACTTTTTGGAAATGTAGGAGGATTTATACATATTTTCTTGGAATTCTTTCGAAACTTACAGTTTTTTTAGTGTTGAAATTTTGAGTTATTTTTCGAATTTGCTTTTGAAAAATTAAGTTTCTAATACTTTATTTATATTTAGAATAATAAAAAGTACTAGATTGTTATGTAAATTACAAGGATAATTGAAATTCTAGGAATTTCTAAATATTTTGGAAACTTTAGTTACTTAATTCAATTGCTTTAGTTTTATGTTAGTACAATTTGTATGTATGTTAAAGAACAGTTGATGTATTAGTCGAATGTAGGTCTGTAGGCTATTGTTTCCTTACCAAAGCGTTCTCTGAAATAAAGGGTTGTAGTAAATAGGTTTGAAACAAGAATAGAATCGGAGAAAAGCTCAATAGAGTTATGCGTGCTCATGCGACTAGGAAAATAATTATAATTTAATGCTTTTTAATTGGCCAGGTCGTTCCGAGGTATGCGAACACACACACACAAACTCATAAATGATTTTAAAAGAAAGTTATGACAAAGATAGAGCAGTCGAGAAAGTCGCATGTGTTAGTAGAATTATATATACATATAGAAAGAAATACACGCACACGGATCGAGAATACGAATTGTTTTACAAACATTTTCAAGAGCAGCAGAAGCTCTTCGGCGCGGATCCGCTTTGCTAGCCTACTTTTTATCATTGATCGCACAATATTGTTGTTACAGCCTCACGCACAGCAAGAATTCCTCAATATGCTAAACGCAATCATTACTCATTCACTTACTTTTCTCTTCTTTTCTCTTTCGATTCGAAACCAAAAGTTCTCCAGCTTCGGTTTGGGATTTTTTTTTAAGTTGTTATTTCTTCATATATTCTTATTTATTTTTTGACTAGGTTACCAATGTGATTATTTTGCAGCGAAGGTCGCTGCTCACAATTTTTGTTACCACCTTCGGCATAATCGTCGTGTGCTAATAGGAAAATTTTGAGTGTGTATTTTTGTTTCGTCTCATTATTATTATACATATTTTGGGATGGTAAAGCCCAAGGCTGCAATCCATTCAGTTTCTATGTCTCTCTCTTCTGCACATATCGCACCAAAAAGTCCACAAAGTGCAAGGACGAACTCCAATTGCGTTCAAGATGATTCAAACGGAAAAAAAAATGGATTTGATGAATTGAATTATCATAATATTACAAAATGATGATTATTTACATTACATACCAAAATAAATTGTATATTTAATGAGAAATCCGTATGAGAATTGGTATGTTTCAAAACCCGTTCATTGACTTACATAATTGTATATGTAATTTTACTATTTGTATAACTATATTAATAGTACATTCCTTTTTTTGTTTTTCCCGTCATTAATACCAAATCAAACAGGTACGTGGACTTAAAAAAAAGCAATCTTTGCGCTGTGTAAATTGATGGTCATCGACGAAATTTTTGTGGGTGCGGTTGTCGTTTTTTTTTCTCTTCATTCTTCTCTCGGTTTATTACATGTGAAATTCTTTTATTTTTTTTTCGTTACTTTGCGTTACGTTTCTTCTTTCTTTTCTTTTTTTGTTGTCGTCACCGCCGCCGCCGCCGCCGTCGATGCCTACTTACAAATCGATTGGTTTTCTTTTACTTTCTCGCTATTTAATATTTCGTATGAATTTGAAATGTTGAAAGAGAGACAGAGAGAAAGTTTCGCACTCGGCGCTTCACCAATCGCATTTTTGATTTTCTATTTTTTTTTGCTTTATTTATTCTGTCTTCTCCTAAATTCTATAATTATTCAACATTGTTAAAATCCATATTAATTTTTTTAAATTAAGTCAATTTACATTTTCGATTCGCGCTTCGATTTCAATTAAACTTGTCCAATAGAGACAACGCCTTTTATAGGTATTTATGAAATTACAATGTATTCAACGAATATTTTCGCATCGGCTCGAATCATTCCACTTTCTCCGATCTCCGAACCCGGCGCATCCACCATAAATTCCATCATTAAAAGACTCACATTTCGCGTTCGTTTCATATGAAATCTGCAAATTGCACTTAGCGTTTTGATGAGCGAGAAAATAAATCCGATTTATATACATATAAAAAAAACAATTAGATGCATGAAATTGTTGTAATTTCGATTTGTATTTGATAATGCGTGCGCGTCTCTGTGTTAATTAGAAAATTTTAATGAACTTCTTATACTTTCTTCCTTTCTCGACCGCGAATTTCTAAATTTCCTATTACACACGCGCGCGTAATTGGTAGAAAATATCATTCGATTCGCATCGGAACAAATGTCGATGAAGAATCGTCGTTTAAAGGCGATTTTCGCGAAACGAAATATATATATATTAAAGAAAAAAAGAAATCGAGTTATTTTGCATCTAACGGTTTTTGTTGTTTCATTTCTTTTTGCAAACAAAACTAGCTGCTTATGGTTTTGCAGTAGGTCAGGTCTCTCGAGTTTCCGACCCACTTGGTGGATATACAAGAACGAAAATAAATATTTTCGATTGAAAGTGAAACTTATTTTTTTTTTTCAAATCTTGGTTTATGCATTCCTCAATGTACTCTTCTTGACCCACGTCTATGTTATTTCTTGTTTTTTTGCAAACCATCGAAGGTTTGATTTTTATCGTTACTTTGTCCTCCGCGCGAACGTGGAATTATTATCGAGCAGGAAGCGTATGTTATTTTTTTCCGTAATGCATATAAAGTTGAGTGTACTCGTACGCCACTTTTGATATACATAGAAATCATTATATCATCGATCGGTGTCTCTCGCTCTATGTACATAATGTACATAAATGCACACTGTCTGTATATTGCGCAACAGTTTGGTTCTGCAGAGGAAGAAAATCCACACCAGCCTCGTTTCACTTCACTTTTGTACCAGCATTTCACGCTGCAAACAACGAGTCCGTTTAATTAAATTCAATTAAGTTATTATTTCTTGCTATATCTAATATTACCACTAAATTATCCTTTATCCATTTATTTCCCAGATATTAACTGTTCCATGTGTACTTTGTAGAATTTAATATCACTGCTTGCTCAGAAAACGAATGGTTATTACGTGTTCATTAAACTACAATTATAAATGAATTTTATATCCATGCTTAAAACATTAATTATTTTACTCGTATTTGCTTTTACCTTCTGTATTTATATTAGATATTTTTAATTTACTGTTAATTACTTTTTGAAAATGTAAGAGCAATAATAGATTTATACATATTTTCTTTAAATTCTTAGTATTATGCTACAGCAATTGAAATTTTGAGTTATTTTTCTAATTTGTTTTTGAAAAATTAAGTTTCTCAAATTTTCTAATACTTTATTTATATTTACAATAATAAAAAAGTACTAGATTATTATGTAAATTACAAGGATAATTGAAATTCTAGGAATTTCTAAATATTTTGGAAATTAAGTCATTATTTCTTGCTATATCTAATATTACCACTAAATTATCACTTTATCCATTTATTTCCCAGATATTAACTGTTCCATGTGTACTTTGTAGAATTAATATCACTGTTTGCTCAGAAAACGAATGGTTATTACGTGTTCATTAAACTACATTTATAAATGAATTTTAGCGAGTTTAATCCGTTCCAAAATTTCCGGATTTTTACTCGTATAGTGAAACATATTCAAAAATACACATAATATGTGTATTACATGTTACATGATGTAGCAGGCGCGCAATCCGGGACTTCTCTTCTCATCATCACTCGTTATGCGAATCATTTTTATTACATTCCATTTTGCTCGTTAAGCGAGGTTTCACTTTGAATCTAAGATGTAATTTATAAGATTTTCCATCTAAGATGTAATTTTATTATTTCATTAAATATTTGTGTGGGTTTTTCTTTTACGGGTTTGAATTAATTTCTGGTGAATTATGGATACTTGTTTGTATAAATTTATGATTTTTTATTGAAGCTAACAAAATGATTTATTAATTTATTTTTTACTTCTCTGTTTTTGGTAGAAAATTCAATGATTTATTAATGCTATTACAATGCACTAAGAATAATCATACAATTAAGAATTTTGTAGTTACACATTTGCGTTATTTAAATCATCTTAAGTGAAATGTGTTGGTAATTAACCTAGTTTAAATTGAAATTATTTATATAATTGTAATTTTTATAAATCTATATGTGTGTTTAACATAGAGCATAATTGAATTAAATTATAATTTAAAAAAATGTAGAGCTGAAGACGCTGAATAATTGAATAAAATTGCGGTTGAAAATATGTGCGAAGCAATTAACTCGGTATTCTGATACGAATTGTTTTGAATAATTTGGATATAAAATATAATTGCGTTTGAGAAGTGTAACTTGAAATTCCTATGAAATTTCATAAATATAGCAAATTTTAATATTTTTTTAAAGTATTGTTTGAAGACTGAAATACTTTTGAAGAATTTCTTATAAAAGTACGGTTGAAAGAGCCGAATTGAAATAGTTTGAATAAGAAGAAATTAACTTAAGAAATAAATATCCTTTAAAATATTTATAGAATGATAAAGGTAATGTTAAAAGAATTGAAATAGTTTGAATAGTTAATGGATATGAATATGTTTAGAGTAATTAACTGAAATTCTTAAGTCATAGTTTGATGGGCAGTAAATCTTAGATGTTCACACGAGTGGGTAACCATAAAATGTGAAGATAATAATGAGGAGGTTTCGCTTTTGAAGTGCATTTTCGTAGCTTGTTTCTTCGTGACCGATGGTATGTTTGTATATATATATATATTTATGTGTGTGTGTGTTGTGAGCAACAAGTGTGGATGGAGGTGAGAGTGTGGCCTTGCTCCCCTGCAAGTGGGTCAGCACTTCGCTTTCTTCATCGACTGGAAATTTAACAACAACAGAAGAAAAAAAAAATCACAACACATAAATACAAGAGGAAAGGAAACAAAGTAAATACAAATAAAACAGCAACTTTTTATTCGATCGGTTTCATCAAGAAAATACACACTTTTGCTCACAACACTTCACACTTTGTTATGCACAAAAGTTTTGATTGCAATTCTAAGTTTATTAAAGAGTTTTGGACAATGCTGAATTGGGCTATTCGGGTAAAAAGGTTTCTAAAACTTTATGTAAATCATTAGCATTCACCGTAATGTATGCACATTTGTTGGAAAGTTATTCCATATGGAAAAGAGAGAAAAAAAAAATTGTTCATGAAGTGTACGTTGCGGGTAAATAATAATAATAAAATTGATCGAAGAGACGGACTTCTCTTTCTCCTTTTGGCATTTGCCGAATCAGGAAACTTTATTTGGTGCGTTGCGTAATCGCGTTCAGTTCAAGTGAGTTCCTTTGCAGCACGTAATATCCATACGTACACGCACACGATCCGCATTCCACCATTATTGAATAATCGACTCTTTCACCGAAATAACATAAAAAAATAAAATAAATAATGGATTACTTCAGCGGATTCTTAATACAATTAAATCGGATCTGCATAATTCCCAAATCTCCGAAACAATCGAGAGACGTTGCATAAAACGAATTGCGCAAGTGAAGCTCTCACGAAGATGCTGCTGCTGTTGTTGGATAATCTGCAATCGATGTTGTCTCTTTCTTTAACTCTCATTCTTTCGCGAGTTTACGTTCCGGATATCGAAGTTGCAGTCATGCATTTTTCATTCGGAGATTGAGTCATCTGCAGAAGGACTCCTCCGTTTGGTTAAAAAAAAAGAAATATGTAGTATAAATAATGTAGAAAACAAGTAGATGCACATAAATTTGTTTCACTTAAGTCAAGATTAAGAAAGATTACCGAAAAGAACAACAATAACAAGTGAGCAATGCGGAATTATTACAATCTTTGCTCAAATCTGCTTTATTTTTGTTTACTGTTAATTTAACAATTTTTATTATGTATTCAAGAATGCATTATATTTAATAGATTTATCCTCAATAGTCGTAGCTTCAATTGATTCGAAACTGCATATTATAATTATATAAAGTTATTTTAATTGGGACATCACTAAATAAGGATCAGCAAACTTTATTTTTTGTTGGTTTAATCTTTAGGAATGTCTTTACCTTTTTTATTTTGCTACACTTTACCATGAAGTATTCATAAATATAATATTTTATTTTCCATTTATTATATTAATTGCCAAGTTTATAGGTTTGAAGACTTTAATTGCAACATAAATTTTAATCGCTATAAAATATACATAATCAATTTCAAAATAATGCAATTTTAATTACAAAGTAACGAAAATAGATTCTATATAAATTTATAAGAAAATATTTATGTTAAAAAAATAACAGAATTTTATTTTATTGATTTGTGCAAAAGTTTGCTAACTTTTAATTAAGTTGAAAAATATTAAGTAAATGTTATTTACTTATATAAAAAAAAATGCATTCGCAATCTGTGGACATAATTCTAAGAATTAAGAAAGATATGTGTTAATGGGAGAAGCGCGTAAATAAAAATAAAATAAAATAAAAAATCATTTCCATTTAACGAACTTCTCCTCTCTCTGTCGTCTCTCATTGCAAAAGCGTTTCACAAACGTGGCCAAATCGATTCTCTCTCTACATTTGGAAAGCACATCGTGAAGATTCTTTGCCAATAACAACAATAATAATTATTATTATCAAATCGCCGATTTCGCGAAATTATATAATCCGATCTGTTCTGTTTGCTCTTGTTCTCTCCTCATTTAGCAATCGGAAGTCGGACGGTTCCCCTTCGTTCAATTTGTAATTAAATGAAGGAAACAGCAAGATTATTGTTTCTATTAATTAATATATGTTTATTTTAGAAACAACTAAATAAGAAATTTTTATACATATGTTTATTAGTTTGTAATTATTTATGAATTATTATATAATAATAGATTTATGGAATTTGTTTTGAAAGAACTAGCATGCAAATTTTTTGGTTCTGACGTATTTCGAGAGAAAAAAAATGTAAATTTTGCACCAATATTGGTCGAGGAATAATAATAATAAAATCGTTTGGTTTTGCGAAATTCGATGTCGATGTGTGTGTGTGTGTGTGGTTCGTTTCGAAATCCTCGTTCTGCTCTCAATAAAACGATTTAGGATTATGAAAAAAAAAAAACGGGTAATAATACAAAAATGTATATGTAATAACAACAACAAGAGTAAATTGAAATACACGTACCGAACGGAATTAGAATAAAACGGTGAGTTATTGCAACGCTCTTTTATATCTCTCGAATTGCATCCGATTGCGATACGAGTTTCGCAAACGCGAATTGCATATTGTGTACTACTAAAACTTATGTGCAGCATATATTTTTTTTTCCATCTATCTATCTCTCTATAATTTCGCGTTTTCTAAATTTCAGAAGAGAGAGATGTAATTTGAAGAAGAAAAAAAAACAGCTGCGCTTTTAGCTGTTAATTGCTAATTAGTTGTTGCTGCTCTGTCGCAAGTTTAACTCCTCGTCACAGGTGTCACACATACACACGTTCATCCTGACATTAAGTCGAATTAGTGACGCGCCGACAATCTAATGGTGCTTTAATCGTACTTCCCATTGTCACAACTTTTTTGTTGTTGTTGTTGTTGCTGTTTGTTGGCTGCATCCGACTCTTTGCAATTAGGCATATTTCGCAGCCTCTCTGATGTTGTTGTGTAATCCAATTATTTATTTTCATTCATTACAAAAAAAATAATAATATATAACACATCCATGATTTCGTATTTTGTTGTTGTCACTTTTGTATGAAATAATTAGGTTGGAAATTTTGCAATTTTGTATATTTCAATTACAATTTTACGTACAGTTACTAATCAGAATATTTTGGAAAAATTAAATTTTCCATGCGTGGCAATTTAAATTTGACAGTTTATTACAAGAGAATGGTAAATAGCTCAAATCTAGCTCATTTGAAAGGCCAGAATTTCTTCTTTAATTTGCATATTCGATGATCTAATTAACTTGAGTGGTTTCTGAAATCTTAAAGAAATAATAATCATTGCTTAAATGTATTTTATTTGAAAACAATCAAAAGCAATTGGATAGGAATAAATCTAGCGATTAATTAGAAATTGTCGATGCATGTGTTTTGTTTTGTACAAGGAATCTCGCTTATATTTGTTGATTTCTTGTGTGAGTGTGTGGAAATATTTATGTTTTTTTTTTTGTTTTGCGTTGTTTCTCCCCGGTCCGCAATCTCCGATTATCGTGTATGAATAGAACCCAAGGTCCTTTCGATGGTAAAAGGCATTACAAAATTATTAATAATCTAAATAGGTAAATGATCTCTGGGGTCAAACGTCGTTGGCCAATCCGCGAGGTGTGTGCGCAACGAGAAGAAGTCGAAAATGCTGTCGTCGCTACTATACACCTGTACCTTTCAGCTCTTGTTACTGTCGCCGTTCCGAAGAAGAAGATGAAGATGATGGCCCGCAGCGCAGCTTCTTCTAACCCACATTCCCGTGGAATGTGAAAGTGACGTGTCTGCTGTTCACGAGTGTAGAACACCCAGACCAATTTTCCTCCTCTTCTCGAAACGAGTTCTGATATAAAAAAAAAATTGCAGCGCTTTTCATTATCAATAAAGGGTCTCTTATTATAATTATGATTGTACATCTTCTCGAAGATGCGACGGTGGTGCAAGCAGCACGAAAGTTTTTGTTAAGAAAGTGATCGAAAGTTGTCTTCGCTTTCACCGAAAAAGGCCTCATCCAAAAACCTGTCCGGAAATGTTCGTCGGCACCGGAAACGCGATCTTCGTATCTTAGAATTGCTATTACCTTCTTCTGGTGAATCAGCAGCTCTCTTTGGATTACCATATGCTCTTTGCTGTGCCAGCTTCCATATGGTACTGAAATTATTGTCGGTCGGTGGTAGATGTAAACATTGCCACACCCAATTTTGAAACTTGACTACTTCTCCGTGTTTCTAAAATGGAAATCCGACATCCAACTAACCTAGTTTTTGCTTTGAACAAAATATTAAATGAAAAGAAACAACTTTATCATTTTTGTTGGTGATTCCATCTTATTTGGCTTAGAAGACCCTACTTTTGGGAATTAAATATTTCATTTTGGTTCTTATAACTAAAGACTAAGCCCTCATTGATAGTTGTATTATTTGATAATTATTTTGAACACAAAAAAAAGAAATTAAATTATTTTTGATAACATTTAACGAGTTAATTAATTAAAAATGCAAATCAACTGACTTTATCGATCTTTGATCTTAATTATGTTATTTTAAAAAAATGTGTATACCAGGTTGTGAATCAAGTGTTACGTAACGCGGATCATCATCAATTATATCAGACGTGATTCATATCTGATTGGTGGATTAACATTTGGAAATTATTGAAAAAAAATGTGAGAATCGATTGCATTCAATTGCTAGTTCTTTGGTTTTTCCTTCGAATTTATCCAAAAAATGTAATAAATAATTCATATTTACATCTGACAGAGAACAAGTAATATATTACAAATGTAATTTCTAAACTGTCGTCAGGTGGTTGACCTTCTTTGCCTTCTTGCTAATTCTAAACTTTTGATTTTAACATCTGCGACTTAAGTTTATATACGTTTTCTGTCTTCAGTTTATTTTCACGTATCTCTATTTGGATTTGAAATTCATTTATATTAGGTTTTCAACTAATTGTTGTTCATTGTTACGAATTCTTCAATTTGCTTAATACAACCGTAATCGTTGTCTGTATGCAAATCAGTAGACTTTTAATGAACTTCGAGAGGTGCAAATAGTTCGAGAGGAGAAAGCGCGCGAATTGACGTTGTTTTTTTTTTCCTCTTCTTCTGACCGACGTTCTTTCTCCGCGCATAAATTTTGTCCCGAAATATGCACGTACAAAATTTTTGCATAAGCGCAGGTTTAAATTACACATAAATTATTTGGGAATCGGGAAAGTTTCGCTAAATGCCACGCTTGTGTCAAAAGGTCGTTGTTGGAAAAACTGGATACTCATGGTTTGTTTCTTTTTTGCAGAACACTTTGGCTGCGTCGGCGGCGGCTGCTGCTTCCGTTGGAAGTCTTCACCCTTGCAGCAGGCCCGAGTTTGCAGCAACAGCGAGGAGTCTTGCAACGATGAGGACACAGCAACCGGGATCACTGCCGGAATACCAAGTAGATCCTTACCATCTTCTGGAGGATGATCTTAAGGATGTTTATGGCTACATCAGACAAGTAAATATACTTTCCTCTAAGTAACCCTAATCTACTTTGAAAACTAATCACTACTCTATTTTTACACTTCTCACATGTTTTATGCAAGAAGTTCATTAACCTTTGTCCATTTTCGCCATGTGATTGGATCGTTTCAGATTTTGTGTAACTTTTCGAAAGTTCAATCATATTTTCCTTATGTATATTTATGTTTTTTTTTTAAATTTTTAATTACACATTTCTTTTTTTCGAACTCTCCAAGTTTAACGTACCCAAAAGTTGCGTGAATAATCAAAACTTAATTAATTAAAAAAAAATAAAAACACGAAACAATTATTATTTTTTTTCGTATTTAAATTACGATAATTATAAAATGTTGATTAAATCCTATTTGATAATTACTTATGTACATATTGTGAACAGAAAAATTAGCTTTCACTTGTTTTTTTTCATTTTCGGAAAGTGCCGCAATTAACCTGTTTCTTCGTATAGTTCACATGGATGGAGCCCAAAGTTTAACATCGTGATGATATGATCCATCTCTAAAAGTTCTACCATCAAGGTTACATTTACCCGGAGGCAGGTTATTGTACCACTTTGCATCGTGTGTGTGCGTTTGTGTACATCGCGTTACAAAATTGATTGTAATTTGTGCGAAATATCAACGTTCCTCAGGTGTTAATCACCTGCGTACACTTCTACAGATGCGCACTTAATCCGTGCATTGGAAGGACGTTATAATTAGCAAAAGACGATTGTTATCACCTTAGATTTACATGAAAAAATGCGTTGTTTTAATGTCGTTTTCTTGTTTTTTTCCTTTTTGTTAAGGCTCTTCGCAGGAACACGTACCAAGAAGAGCTGCACGAAATAGCGACTTACTACTTCGATGGACAAGGAAAAGCCATCCGACCGATGGTTGCGATCTTGATGGCTCGCGCCATCAACTACCACATGTACAAAGGCAAAAGGTAAATAATTCAGTATTCAACAAATCTATTGCATAATAATGTACGTTTTCAAGTCAATAATACTTTCTGAATATATATCTATGCTTATCCGTGGGCCCAAAAGCAATCGGTTTCGAATCGGAATTACGTAATGCGAGGTGGACCGATGCGCGCGTAGATAAAGAGGTGTAATTGGCCTTTCGACACAGGCCGAGGTCCATTAATTTCCGTGCATGCGGTCAGGTGAATTCCCTCGTCTTCTCTGATTACCTCTTTGCCGACCAGAAAGAACTCGAGAGATGGGTTCGACCTAATTGGTATTCCATGCTCTCAACGAATATGTTTAATTCTGGAATTCCTCTCTCGTTCGGCTCCTTGGATTTTACGACTTCTTTTTGCGCTTTTCCTCAAATGAATCTCAAATACTTCTTGCTTACGTCTTATTTTATTAATTATTCTACTCGAAGCTTCAATTGCAGATATACTAACACTAGTATATTAATATTATATAATTAAGTTCAAAACTTTAAACATTGAATGAGTTAATGCTAGAATAAAATACAAGTAAAATATACTTTTGAATATACGATAATTTCATAACTGTGATGTTAATAAGTTAAGAAAATATGTAGTTTTTATGTTGCATTCAATTTTTTATATTATCTTGAAAAAGCTTATAATTTTTATTAATAATTAATTACACTACAAGTGGCTGCAACGTATAAATATTTGTATTCGTTACTTAAGCAATTCACATACAAATGTTTCGAGAATCGAACGTTTCCAAAATTATCTTTGGTTTTACTGGTATATTGATTCTAATGGAATCAAAGTTCGTTTCCTTCGGTGTCACGTGAACGAATTTATGTGTTTGCCTCTGGTGGTTCTTGAGATGCCCGTGCACGTAACTAGTTGCGTTACATCACGACGTACCTTTGCCTCCTCCATCATCAACGTCCGCTTCTTCATCTGGTTCTCGGTTTCAAAGGCGTCTTCCGCCCGTTTTGGGATGATTGCGTTCATCTATTGATGGTTCATTTTACGGTTACACCTGCCGACCTTGGGACCAGAAACCCACTGCCAAGGTCCCGAACGTTCATTCATCGCATTCCCATCAACATCATCATTACATAACGATCGTTAAGATCGACGTCTTGAAAGGAAAGCATCCCCATGAAACAGTCAGTTTTATCGTTGATGTGAAATTAGCTAAAAGAAGACTTGCGACATCTACTTTTTTTTGCAATCGAACGCAAATTCCCCGTCGATAAATTGACCAATTAGTCGCGATAATAATTAATTGGCAGAATGGGTATGAAATGAATCCATCGCAGGAACCGATACTTTCTAACTGAACGATCTTACATAAAAAAAAAATAATAATAAAATGTGGGGAAAAATGCGTTACGTAAATTGCGTTACATATCTATTGATTTAATTGGTTCGGTTCGGTTTGCCCAGCCCATTAGATTTCAACTATATCCTAGGTATATGTAAAACAACATAATTGTTTCCTATATATTACAAATATATACATATAATACAATTTCTCGGGTGCTTTAAGACCTCTTTTTTGGAAGATCCAAGAGATATCCTTAATTGTGTTAAACACTTAATATTGATGCTATTAGAATCGAATTTGTATTCGACTATCTTTATATTTTCCGTTTCCCATAGTAAATTAACATTTTAACAGATTTTGTATATTGAAATCAAATTAAATACTTATTTCCCATCTAAACTAAAAGTTGTATTTAAGGAAATCAACGAAATTAATATCAACATTGTAAATTTGTAATAATTTATATTGAATAATCAATACTGTTATACATTTTAAATAAGACAAGAAAATGTATAATAATTTATAATATTCAAATCATTGTAAAATATTTATTGAATAATCATTGCTTTCATAAATTGTAAATAACCGAAGGAAATATAAAATGTAAATGAAAATCTCTTGCGCTTTGATGGGATCCTGTAATTAGTTGAATGTCGTTATTGCAGTAATTAAAAAGCGGACTTTATTACTTCTTGATATTTTATAAATTAAAAATATATATATGAAATGAGATGCGAAATGGAAAGTATTTAAAATCATGCGACAATGGTTAATTAAAGTCCGAGGATCGACTTATTCATTCACAACCAATTAAGCACAAATGCCAAAGCTGTAAATTGTTTGTTTTATCTTAACGTTGATTGAAGTTAAGCAATATTGACGAAGGAAGTTAGTTGCGTGGTGATTACAAACTAACGTTTGTTGTCTAATATTCTGCAATAACATTTCTTATTTACTTCGCTTGATGCGAATATTTGTGTTTGATAATACAATTAATTAAATATTTAATAAATTATTGTTTTTTTTTTGCAGTGGTTTAATACCGTCGCAGAGGGAAGTTGCGATGATTTCAGAGATGATCCATACGGCCTCCTTGGTCCATGACGACGTGATCGATCAATCGGATTTTCGCAGAGGCAAACCCAGCGTGAATGTGATGTGGAATCATAAGAAGGTGAGGCTAGAGCGTCTTTTCTTTTTCTTTTATAAATAATTATTACCTTATTATTTATGGTCGAACTTTATTCGTCCGGCATCTCAATGATTTTTCCAGTAAGGAAAACCGCGATGATGATGTTCGTGAATGAATAAAATCCTCTCATTCGTTTAAACGAAACGCGACGTTACTTGCAAATAAATGAAAAGCGAACCTGCATCTAACCCAGTTCCTTTTGATCGAACGTTTCGCAATGATTTCGGCCTCTTGGCACTTGAATTATTATAGTACTAATTGCATGTTGGTTTGATGTGTGTGTGTGTGTGGACTTGGCGTGTGTTTGCCAATAAATACATTTTATATTAGAGTTCGCAACTCGCCTCTTAATTGCAGGCTCCCGTTCTTGGCCGTCACCTGAATATGAGCAGATAGAAAGAGCCGTTCTTTCCTTCTGCTCATTTTTTTTTCTACTTCTTCTTCCTCAGACAAATGAAGTAATTGCTCGAAGGCCTTCCAGAGCTAACAATCCTTTGGTTGGTATTAACAGTAATCTGCTCGTTTTTTTTTTGTGTAATTGTATATGACACACTTACTCTGCAGTAACATATTTAATCTTCAATTATCAATACTAATTCGCAACAGATTATTTCTCTTATTCTTGCAATGTAGACATGTGGAGAAACATGCAAGATTTCATCGCAACTCTCTTTGTATACCCATAAACGCAAGTAATACGTTTAATCAGCAAAACAAATGTATTCAGTATTAAGGTTTATTATAAATTAAATTCAGAATAAATATATTGAAATTGATTCGATGTAATATAAAAAAATAATCAAAAGTTGTTTTACATGGAGAGTGATTTTCTTCTTCGATCGAGAAAGTTTTCATCGGCAATTTGCGAAATGAACTTTTTGAAAGTGTTTGATTTTCTCTCGCTCCTTGCAGCAACTGCTTCTCGTCCTTGTTCGTCGTTGATTAATTGAATTTCTTTTTCTCATTGTTGTGCAGCAGCAACAGCATCTTCGTCCGTCCGTTCGATTGAACGGCCTCGTTCTCTCCTCTTTGTCTTTGACAGATTTTTATCGCCTTCGATGATTACTTCAATCGATTACTAATCATTTCTGCCGTGATGTCTTCTTTTATTTTTGTTACGCTCAGAAATGTTTGGCATTAATTGAATCGACTCAATTTCAATGGATTTAGTAATGATTTAATCGAATGACTTGTACGTTGTTTACATCGTGCTATGAGCGATGGGTTGAATCGTGTATTAGTTTTGTAATCACCATATTTATTGCATTCCTCTAGCCTTTGATCTCACGTTGATCTCTTCAGCAACGAAAACCTGACCAGTTTATTATATTTAACAGCTTAATTCTTCTTTTATTCTTAATCTTAAAATGTGTAACTTAATTAATTTATTATATTTAATGTTTAGTTTGTTCAAGAATGTTATTCTATTTGGATGATGAACGGTTATTACTGTCGTCTTCAAATATACGTTATTTTTTTTAATGGACTACTCCAGTTTTATTACAACTAGCTGCACTTTCTTCTTGGACCTGCATTGATTTCTACTTGTACGTGTGGGAATTTGGGTTAGGGAGTAACTCTTTCCTCGAGCCGGGAACAATAGTGTTTCCTTATTTACTTGGACTTCTGTGTTTGCTTTCGGTGCGTGGCCGCACGTGGAGAAGCCTTCACGCATAACCAATTTGAGAGTGTGCTGTACTTAATGTATGATCGTTATAGAAAGCAATGATTGATATTGCGACTGGGGATCCGTTCGGCGTTACGTGCCGTGAAGATGAAGCGCCTTTGACGAAGATGATCGTATCGATCGGACGTTGCACGCTGAATGCAAATCGAAGATGCCAATTCAACGAAGAACTTTAACTATGATGATGATGGGTGGCACAGTAGAAGGAGAGGCGTTAAAATTGTTTGCGCAAAGTATTTGAGAGGCCGTCCGTCAATATTTGCAGATGGACACGCACTTCTGTTGCGCAAAAATCGTTTTGCAAATCCTAATGCATTTTGTAAATAGCGACAAAAAGAAGGTTTTTATTTCCATACACGGTTCGTTCGTTCATTCCCACGGCAATCCTTCCTTTTGCTTGGCGCTTTGTTTCCTCCGCAAAGTCAAGTTCAACACGTACAGGAGGAATTCCCGGTATCCGTGTGCACGTACTACAATCGCCAAGAAATTTGTATTTCTCGTAGTATCCTCTTTCGTATTAAAGTCAAGTCCAAAGAAAATTCCGTCTCTCCACTAATTTCTTGGAACTTGGAACAAATATACTTTAGTACTGTAAATTACTCAATTTAAAATATATTTATAAATCAAAGACAAAAATGAGATTTATAATCTTATTTAACTTTAAATTATCCTGCAATCAATGCATGTTTCGTCTTCTTGTCAAAAGGACACGCCGTGATATTTCTTTATTTATTGTCCTGTTGGGCAATTGTATTGGCAACTCGGTCTTTGCGTAACGCAAATGGCAATGAACCTAGAGTGCGAGTGTCGCCTTTGCAAACAAATAAGTGTGATTTGCTTAAGGATAATATTTAATTTGAAATTGGCGGATTAATTAAGTGCGACGAGAGAGGATGGCAATTACCGTCGTTAATTGGCATGTCGTCGCGTGATGACGACCGTTCTGGTGGCACGAAGAGGTCATTAAATGATCCGAATTGCTATTATACATAGATTCATTGTGTCGCCCTCTCCTCCTCAACGAAAGTAAGCCAAGTACGAACGATTATGGCTATTATTTATTGAAGGTATCGGAAGCGAAGATCTTGTAACATTTCGCACATGAATAGCGTATTTAGAACTATTTGCGACTTTTGCGTTTTCCCCCCTCAGTCATTGGAAACAGATATCTTGCAGCACGAATAGCTTATTGGAATCTACAATTTGCTATTGGAATGGTCTAAATTTAAGTTGACGAATTTGGTGGGTAATTGCCGGTCGATTAAATGCAGTTTGCATATGGAAAGTGCGCGGATTCCGTGCACGCGTTTCGTGACCAAAAGAGGAGCGCTTTTTCTAAACAATTAGCAAATGATTTCGGCGCCCGCGGATTGCAAACTGCAATTACATTACAGCCTTCCGTCCTGAATGCCAATCGACAATTGTTATTATGTCTAACGTGTGCGCGAAGCCGTCACTTCCTAAATATTTTCGCCGTTAATCATCGCCGTATCAATCCATGCAACAAACTCTGATCCAATCCTCAAGAAGATGAAGAACTTCGGTTTAAAGTTGTTTCATCTAAATAATGCAAAATATACTTTCTAAAAATTATCTCACCTTTGAAAATATAAAAATCTTAATCTCCATAATTCAGATGAAAACTTGAAAGTAATAAATTCAAAATGAAACAATAACAGTCATCTAAAAAAATGTCTAAATTTAAATTGCCGAAAGTTGTTTGGATTTGAATTCTGACGATTTCTATTTCTGCACATTTGATACTGCAATATTTCTTCAATATTTACGAATTAGATTAATCCATTTATTTTTAATGATGATCAAGTGCGAGCTACAAATTAGTTCTTTGTTTTTTCATGCATCTTGTTGAAATTTAAAGGTTTAAACAGATATTATCGTAGTTCATAGATGAATAAATTAGTGTGTTAATTAAAAAAAAAATATTCACGTTTGACATTTATATAATTTTTAAAATAGACACGGTTCTTCCAATAGATTCTTATTTGTCTATACAATAATATAATATTCTGAAATTTTTAGTTAGTAAAGTTTTTGAAATACGTCCAAACGAATGTTTTCAAAACATCCAGCTTTTATGTGCATCTTTTGGATCCATTCTATCTACTATAGTTTCTGAAAAAAATCAATAAAATGTGATAACTTTGCTTTTTCGAGCATTCTTTTTTTTTCCAGAAAATACTAACATGATATTATTAATAATAACAATAATAAAAACGATAATAATCGTGTTGCGTAATCGCAAAACAGATTTATTTTCGTCTCGTGAAGGAGAAAGTAACGAGTTTCGTATCCATCGATCTTTTATTTAAGTCGGCCGTAAAAGTGTAATTTAAGTATTTATTTTTTTTTGTTCCTTCTCCTGCTGCCTGTTATGTGCACTCTCTCTCGTTGCATACTTGCTGTACGTACAAAGTACGCGGAAAGTAAATGATAAATAGCGGCGACGGCTTACGCAACGCCGCTTATGTCGCGTGCGAATTCCTCATTGTTTGCTAAATATCGATTTTTTTTTGGACTTTCAATCGATCGCCGAAATAATAACAATCAGTACTGTAAGGTGGTCTTTACCTTTCCAACAAATCACATTATGTGTAGTTAATTCAAGAGAAATTGTTAAAGAATAATGGAAATATTTGTTGTATTGTCAATGTGGAGTCTTAGTGGGTTTTACAGAAGAGTCTAGATTAAAGTTAGTGCAATAATAGTATTTATTTAACACTTAGGTGATGAAGATTTTTAATCTAGCTTCCAGTTGCTACAAGCATAGGTTGCTGTTCAAGATTAGTATAAAACTAGAACTATTACTAGGACTAGGTTGTTCTTAGGACTGGGACTCTTCCTAGGACTAGGACTAACTTAAAATAACATAAGTGTCGTCTTATATGTAAGAAGACGTACTTAATACAGAATAATATTCTAAGGGTAGGGGCTAATTTCCATGTGGGTGGCATAGTTTGTATAGTTAGCTGCCCGTTTTTCACATACTGTCCCTTTCAAGAGGGTGACATAAATGATTCGTAAAACTAACAAAATATGAGAAAAAGAGCGTTTCTCCAAAAGGGTTTTATTACTCTAAGCCAGTGATTCCCAAAGTGGTCTATATCGACCCCCCAGGGGACTATGACAACCTGCAAGGGGTCTACGTCAGCGAAAAAAAATTTGGGGTCTATGAAATGATAATGGGGGTCCACAATGGGGACAATCAAAATCCCGACATTCGAAATCTCGACGTTCGAAATTCCGACTGTATCGAAATCTCGACACTGTCTTTTATTATATATGACCGCCAAAACAGAACATTAATGAGTTATCTTCGCGGAATAGCTCGACTGTATCAAAATCCCGANNTTTTTGTATTATAATAAAGATAATTTTAAAAATTCATCGCTCGAGTTTTTTATTTCTAGAATATAACGGGAGGAGTTGAGATTATAAATTGTTGTTATTAACTATTAATAACAATATATATATTTATTATTGTATTTGTTTTCATTGACTCAATAGAACTTAAAATTAAGAAATATTCTAAATTAAAATTAATTTATTGTTATAAATATTAAATAATAACAATTAATAAACAAATTTTCTTATAAAATATTTCTTATAATGAATAATAATATTTAATAATATTTATAGTTATTATTATGATAAAAATTATAAGTGAGTTTCTTCAAAATATTAATAGTATGACTATGCTTCAAAATAATTTAAAAATGTTATTGTAAAAATTATAAAATTTCTATATAGTCGGGATTTCGATATAGTCGGTATTTCAATAAACGGTCTTTCGGTTGTCGGGCTTGCGATATAGACCCAAAAAGGTGCGTTTATAGTCCAAAAAATACGGAATATGAAACAGATCGATATCCCAGCATTCCTACAATTGTTACAGAGTGAGATGCGATAATCTTATATGATTCAAAATACTTTTGTTAACTTTGTAGTCAAGTACCCATCATAATTAAACTTACGTGCAATTTTTAACTATTTAAATAAAATTCCTGAATGAAGAACAAAAAATTAATAATATTTAAGTGTAATTGTATACATAGTAATAAACACAATTCTATATATTTTTTTAAATTTTTATAAATAAAGAACACTTTAATATATTTCAGCGAGAAGCTCCATTTATTGTAAGATATATTTTGTATCATTATAACAACATGGTAATACATCCACATATGTTAAATAAAAAATATATATGTAAATAAAAAATAGAACCCATCAATGTCTTCATATACTACTTCAATCATCATCAACATCATTTGTCGCAAATTTCGCATACCGACAACGAAAAATAAACTCAAATTACATTTGCGATTTGCAAGAAAGAGAAAAGATAATTTAAAAATAAATATCACAAGTTAATAAACTACAAAACAGAAATAAACAAAAAAATGTAATATCATAATAATAATGTATAGAAGACAAAATATTAAAAATAAAATAATAATAATAAAGTAAATTGCGAAAGTAGATTGTACAAATTGGTGAAAAAATAATAATTTATATGGAAAACAAAATTATATATATAATTAAAGTAATCTATTGGTAGCTTCAATCACAATACCAACAGCCCTCAAAAATAAAGACTAAATGACAAACTTATTATGCCTTCTCCTACAGGTCATAAGATATATATGTATATATAGAGAGAACAAAAAAATAATAGAATGTATGATCACAAAAACGTCGCTACGAATACATTGTTACATTTGTTGCAAAGCTATTCCTATATATTTTTTTTTTCAGGCGAATAATAAAATCGTTTCACATGTACTTTATAAGAGCTGCATACATTTATTATTATGAATTACGATACTGATTAAATGCGGACATCATTGTAGCTGATGTCAGATGCCAGAAGCTCGAGAACATGGCATTTATAGCATTAAGTGAATTAGAGCTCCGGTAATTCCTCCAATTGAAGCATCGGATCTCGCCAGTAGACGAACTGCGAGTATTCGTTAGCTGCCTCACGAATATGTGGAAACAGCTGATCCACAATAACGCTCATGTTTGAGTAACTGCAATAAGAACAAGAAAAAACATCTTCAATGTATACAAGACTGTAGAAAATATATCTTCAAAGCTGATAAACACATGCATAATCACTAATTTTCAAAAGTTCTTACCAATAAATTCATGGATAAAATGATAAAAGAATTGTTGGTGCGACGTGCAGAAATTGAATCCAAAAAATAAAATATTTTACTTAAAAAGGGGAAGGTCATAAGGATAAATATTTCATACCAAAATCGTATTGGTAAGAATTCAAACTTAACAAATTAATTCAGAGAGGATCCTTCGTTTACGCTTCATCTCAAGAAAGTACGACACGCTCCAAGTTTGTTAAATACATGCAACAAAGCCAAATAAACGAAAACCAAAGCCCCCAAAAATTACAGAAACAAACCCAAAAATTATAGAAAAAAAACTGAAAGATCCTCTCTGAATTGTCACAGCGAAAAAATACTTAAAACTTAATTTGTCTATTAAACCGTCTTTTCTTTTTTAAAACTAGATTTAGTTTTGCTTTGTAAATCACAGACTAGAAAAACTTTGAATACTATCGCGAATATTGATTATTGAAATTGCAATTCTGACGACGACGACGAATCTGAATCGTCGACATCGTCATCATCGATTTCGGTACTGATAATTTTATTTATTATTGGTGGGAAAACATCATTCACAACCAGGAACTGGCCAGAGTAACTGTAAAATTAAAAACATAGCAAAATATTAGACAGACATTTCTACTTTCCCAAATAAAAAAAGAAAAGAATAACTTCAATTATTTTAAATGTAGAATAGTTAAATACGATCAATAATATCATGCTTTTCTAGTAAACAGTTCTTACCTTGACTGGAAGGTTTGGGTTAACTCATGCTTCAATTCGCCCTTTGGATTTATGGTGAAAATCCTAACAATTGGAATACCCACCGCGCGATATGCCCACACATCCTGTGAAAATAATCATTAGTCATCATTTTTAAATATACTTTGATGCTATACTTACATTTATTCTATTGCCATAGCCGGCATAGAATGGATTTGAGTCTATTGGGAATAGAGCTTTAATATCACTCATGCAAGAGATTTTGAATTGTTCTGGTTTCTTCTCAATTACTTCTCTAAAATGTTTTGTTCATAAGAATATTTCACATTGAGATAATATTTATTCAACTTACCTATGGAATGCATTGATTAATGATGTGGGATTAAGAAGTATGGGTCCATCAGGCATATACAAATCGCCTTGTTTGATAGATTTAATATATTCCCTTGTTGTTCTGGCCTGACCTATGGCTCTTGCACTCAAATACAATAACTTGTATCCATTATCTTTAATCTTATTGAACAGCTGAGCTACTCCAGTTTGTGACCAATCATTTCCGACGATTGGCAATATGTGTCCCAGAACATCGGATCTAAACAAACATTATTATTAAGAAGCACTAAAATACACGTTGGACTACGTACTTGGTGATGGTTCCATCAATATCAGAAATAACGATCTTATCATCCCATTTCCATTTATAAATATGACAGCTGCATCTTGTAGTACCTTGATATGCTGTAGTCACGCTGAAAACAACTTCATTCATGCCGTTACGAAGATTTAGTTTTTTCTGCAACACACAAAACGATATGACATAATGATTTCTCAGGTTTTTTTTTAATCTATTGCTTACAATTTGGCTTGAACTCAAACGCAACGTTTTCCTACACTTCTCGCTATTAACTTTGCAGCCTTCAGGCGTAACAGGTTCATTTACACCTTCATGAAGAAGAATTGGCTTCTCGTCTTCAACACCCGAATCTTTGGCTTGTTCCACGAGAGCATCTTGAGACAGTTCGTATGTCTCACTTAATGCTATTTAAAAATAAAGATATAGTTTCATTTAAATAATCTCGTACGATGTTCAAATCATGGACGAATGTGATTAAAATTATAAGCAAAAATAATAAAAGCACACAAACATAACGTGGTACCTGTTAACTCGCTACTTTGGAACACTTCCTCGCTAACTTCCTTATCCCCTCCTTTGTTTTCTCCCAAGTCTGCAGCAGGAGTGGTTTCACGGGAGTTGCGTGATCTTCTCCACATCCACATCCAAGATCTGGATTCTGTTTTTTGCTCTTTTTCTTGTGACACTCCAATGGCATTGTTTGTAGATGGCATATGTATATTGATCAGTTGATCAACAGTCGACTGCAATTATAAAATTTAGATTAGTAACTTTAACATGTATGCGGCAATTTAATTTACTTGAGGCAAAGGTCTTTGGTAAATAATCAGGCTAGAAATGATCGGAGCGGCAACTTTCCAATTGTAGTATTTATTCCTGATGCGAACGACTAGATTCGGCGATTCAAATAGTGAGGGATTGTTGCAGAGATCACTGAAGGCAACTACATGACGAAGGAAGGTATCCTCGACTGGCTCTGGTTCCCAACCGCACATCGACAAAGAGATATCGTGCATGTAAGTTTGTGCCCTGTAAGTAATACAAAAACAATATATAAATTAGGAATTTATTGAAGGTAGATCGAATGCAGTTCTTACAATTTGTTCTGCTCATCAAAATCGGAATCTATAGATTTCGATCCTTCCACGCTGTTCGGGCTCTGCGTTAGAGATGGTCCATTTCCTGATTCACAATCCATGTCTGCATCTGAACGATACACGGATAACATGACATCGAAAGGAAAGAAAAAGAAAAACCAAAAATAACGAAAAAACTAAAGACAAAAACTAAACCAAGAACAATAATGACAACAATGAGAGAAATGAGAGAAAAAAGCAAAGCGTGAGAAGTTCAAGGCACATTTACATTATATTTACCTGCGTTTTGTTTATTGCTATTGGTTGTAAAATAGAGGTTGGCTACTTCCGGATCGATGGCTCCCGAACTGAGATCCGCCAAATAGACGCCCTCCGTTTTGCTATTACGTCTTCTATGCTTTGTCTGTTTCATGAACGAGAACATATTGCTCAGCATAGAGTTATGTTGCTCTTCCTGGTTATTTCCCGGTTTTTCGTCGTTCGCCGTGTTCGTCTGACTCATGTTCTTTGGGAATTCCCCCCAAGCCCAGCTTTGGCTCTGCTGTTCATTCTCTTTGTTGTCGTCCTTACTCTTCTGCACTTCGAATTCCGTGTCTGATTGGACAGATTCAATATGAATAGGAGTATTGGGTCTGGAATCACTCTGTCCTGTCGTCAACTCAGTATCACTAAAGAAATGGAAATCCGGATCCATAGGTACTTTCCTATTGGCCACAGATGACGTATTCTCATCTGCTTTAGAAGCCTCCTTGGCTTCCGCTTCTGATGGGCTTCCTTCCAATGAACTCCTCTCGGTGTTTGTGTCGCTGCCTTTCAAATCAGTGTTCGACTCTTCGTTCGGCTCAACAGTTGGCGTTGGAGTATCTGTGACATTGGAAATCTTCCTTTGAGATCCCTTCTTCTTCATAACACTCTTCTTCCTGCGTCTCTTCTTTGCGCCTTTGGTCTCACTGGGCGGATCACTCACCGGTGGAAGAATCTTAACTTCTTCTTTGTTCGGAGTAGTGGACTCAGATTTGCTATCGTGATCCAAACTGTCCATTTTAAAAATGGTGTCGGAAATGTCGTTGTCCTTGCTCAAATCGTCGATACTCTCCTTAGTGGTCGATTGCAACGAAAGCGTCAAGTCTTCCATTGAATTCTCTCCGATTTCAATATTTCCCAATCCAATTTGACGCTTGATGAAATCGTGTCCTCGTCTCTTTTCATTATCATTGTCGGTGGTATTACGACGCTTGCTGTAATCGTTCACCTGATTTTCCAGATTCAGCACCGGCTTCTTATCGCCCAAATCTATGCTATTCCTCCTGCGACCCTTTAAAAAAATATGAATCAATGCATATTACAATTGGATTATCATAAAAAAATCGATATCATACTTTTGAGTTGTACAAATGCTCGAAATGGGAGACCGGAATCGGAGATGTCGCCAAGTGTTCCGGTATTTCCTCTGTTTCAGTGTCGAAGACTTCTTCAACGAAAAATGCTTCACCACTTTCGCCCAATTTCATGTGGATGTCGCGAGGTTCTCCATTGATCTCAATATCAACCTAAAACAGGACACAATCATCAATCTGACCCCAAACGGATTTTAAATGTCATGAAATTGAAGACACACTTAGGTCAATTTGCGCGTCCGCAAAATTGACGATTGGACAAATCGGCACATCCGCCTATATTATTTATCTAACAATTCGCACAAAGATTTCATTACATAATTCATCTTAGCAAAATGATTGATTATGAAATTAGCTCAATCAGGAAACTGGAGCAAGGATTTCAATTTAATCCGATAAAAATATACAACAATTGAGAGACCGAACTGAACAATTCTGCATACGTTGTGAAAGTAATCATTATGATTACCCGGTAATTATCCGTGTCTGAGAAAGAAAAACTCATGATGATGTTCGCGCAAAACACTTTCTAAGCAAACGGGACTTCTCTTATAGTGTACCGTGATACTTGCTAATAAAGACTTACCACTTTTTCTCTGCTCCTCAAAACTCCGATTTTACCGAATCGGACGTGAAATGGTGAACAGTTGTAGGTGCCATCGGGCTGCTCGACGGCAACGACGTCGATGGCGCCGGTAAGGGTAGCACCATTAATCTCATTGTAAAAATCTTTGAAGTTGTTGAGGAAACGTCCAATATAGAACATAGACATGATGGGTGGAGCTGTTTTATCTGATTTATATCTCTATGAAAAGTGGTGGCTTTGTACGAAGGGAATCGACTGGAAGATGTTCAGAACTCCTTCATCGCTGCTCTAGACATTGAGAAACCGCTTCGTTCTCAATACAATCCCGAATTCAAGCGCGCTTTCACTTTATTCAATCTGCAAAAAAAAACAGCAAATTTAAAAAAGGATTGCGAATAGAGAACAGCAGCAGCAACAACAACAAAAACGCTACATATTATTAACTCCGACTGTCGTAATTGATTACGTAAAGAATGAGATGCAGTCTCGCTTTCGCCCAAAAATTGCGCAACTACAATTAATGAAGTGCACGCGTTTAAAAGTTTTTTTTTGTTGTACGTAGCGAATTATCTAAAATTTATCGAGAACCTATTGTCCATTTGTAATCTCGACTGGAATTTGATTTTCAACCTTTATTATTTTTGTTACTTTATCGCATTCCAAAATAGACTTCCAACCTTGAAGGAAAACCTGAATGAGTACATACTACTGACACCATAAATTCAATTATCTGCTTTGTTTTATCTATTTCAATTGTGGTATCAAATTAACAGATCATTAATACGTAAATAATTGACTCTTACCTACGTCTCTATAATTATGTAATACTTTAATACGTTTCAGTTTCGTTATTCCATTTGAATAACGTGCGTTGTTTAAATATGGAATCAAAGAACTTGCAATTATCTCTAATAGTAATTTGTCATTTGGTAACGTCAAATTTTGATAGTTGTCACATTTAAGTAAACAACGTAACGTATTGTTACGTCCAAATTTCATAGACGACTAGATAATTTATTAAAAGATTACTCACTGATCAATACAACTGATTATTATACATACATACCGTATACATGTTATCTAAATGTAGTTAAATTGAAAAAATAGTGCAAAATAAAACAAGTATATGGCAAAATATTAATCAACTACGCCGATCGTAATAATGCAGAGAGAGAACAAAAGTATCATATTTACACATTGTTGTAAAGTTGAAGAAAAAAAATTAATTTGTGCGCATAACTACGCGTTGACTATCAACAACGGATTACGTAGTTATTATAATTTTAATTTACAATATTTAACAAATATATATTCCTTGCTTGTTTTGTGAAACAAAAAGCAAACAAATTTTATATATTATCAATATGCTCATTAATCGAGTCCAATATAAAAAATGAAACAATAAAACAGAATGAACTCTTCATGAATCATACAAATTGAAAACAAAGGATTTAGTTTGTTTATTGTAATTTCAAGAGAGAATACTTTACAGTTGGAAGGTGATACAAGGAAATCGCCACTATTGTATAAAAAACGAAAGTGTTTTTGTATCATATTTCACTCAAAATAAAAATTGAACAAAGAATATCAATGATGAAACAGAAAACGGTTTCTGATATTGTGATAATATGTATTCTGAGAAGGTTGAATTGAAAGAATGGATATCATTCACCTTGAAGGGAAAAATCGTATGCGACTTACAGCAATTGATAACGTACGTGTTCACTATGTAAAAATCTGTATGTGACTGAGTCTCATCAGCCGATGCGTGGAGAAATATATCGACGTCGTACTGTGACGTTAACGAATCATTTCGATAAACAAACTGGCGTTGCCATTGTAGTCGCAATAGAGTGAGTCTTCATTCACCAAAATATAAATAATAGATAAACAAGGTATTTTGCACTGCGAGTTGCCTTGATTACTAATTTATAAAAAAATAATCGAGCATGGAAGAACGTCAGCTCAAGGATAGAAGGATTCGCAATGAACTTTTAAGGCAGGGCATTAACACCGATCCTCGTCATTTTCTATGTCCGTAGTTTGTTTATTTATTTATGTAAGTGATTAATTATGCATGCGTCCGTTTGGCGATGCCAAAAATTAAGAACACACGTTCTTGTTTTCACCAAAGTTATGCCAAGTTCGCAATGAGAATGCGACGTTCTCCTCCCGCCCAGATAATTGTATGCTGCTCTTCTATTTTTTTTTTGTATTGTATTTACTTGGATGTAAATGTTTGACTTCATGTTTCTCCTGTTATGAGGGGAAAGTTCTGCGTTCGACTTGCTGATTGGATCGGAGAAAACGCGCGATAAGCGCGTGTTTGCGATCGCGCGACTTACGAAGGAGAGATTCATTTAAAAAAAGGCACGCACTATTTTGGAGGTGTGTTCCTGCGACACAGCAGACTTTATTATTGAAACAGTTGTAAACAGCGGAGATTTTCAAGGTCCCGATGTGATCTGTTATTGTGGAACGCAATTTCTTTATGTAACTGGGTTTGTTAAACTCGGAGAGAAAAAAAAGGTACTGGGCTCGACTCCGTCGCGTCACTTTCTGGCTAAGCCGTTTCCTGCACATTTACAGGACTTCAGGATTTATTTAAATATAACTCATTTTCAATGCCAGGCTTCCGTTCGGTTCCCTTGGCTTTTACGACATAAGGCTATAAACACCGTACGCCAGATTTCTATAAAGGATATGACGAAAACCTTTCATCGTCTGTTCTTCATATGAACGCTATCACGAATTCTATTTGATAAGTCATATACAATCTTATATTAAATGATACAAATTAACATAATTTTTGAAGTACAGTGTTCAAAAATTATTATTTTTAGTACATGTTTTGATAAAGTTTAATTTACTTAGAATTGATAAATGTACACTTATTGTTGTCATTTTATATACTCATATTATATATTCTATACAATTCATCGATTAAAACGCTAATACTTGATAACAATAAGTTATAATAACTATTTTTGTTAACATATTCTTAATGAGCTCATATTTATGTGAAATTTTATAAATCTTTTTCATTACAAAATTTAGAATTCAAAATTTTGTGAAAAAATATATAAAATTTTTACTAACAAATAAAAAAAAAACATTAGTATATTGAATTATACATGATAATCAATAATATTATTTGAGTTTCAAAACACGACATGGTTAGTTTTCGTGTTATTATCACAAAATACAAATCATACGACAAAAGAAGACAGTGAAAATAACAAATTTTATCTAGGTCAGACTGGGATGTTGCGATAATCTGTGGCTGTCCGCAACAACAAAGCATAAAAGAAAACAACTAAATAAAACAAACAACTTAATTTAATAATTTTTAGGGCAAAACTATGGAATCAGAATAATCTTCTTAATTTTGTTGTTATTACAATATTCTTTCATATTATCATCATATCTTAGGACCTAAACAGTAGGAACTAACTGCATTTACTATTGTTACTACTGTTAATTTGTTAAATAAATATTCTAAACCAACATACAAATATGATTAACGAAACTAAGATAAACTTTTTACAATTAACTAAAATAAAAACCATTAATTATCATTTCGTCTTAGGTACTTAGAAAATATGACTAAATTGCTTAGAATGATTTAATTTCGGGAAAACTATAAATATTTACAGCTGGGTTGGCAGAAGTTCTTTGCTTCTCGTTTTGTTTTTAAATATGGTCTGTGGCCAAAGATTCTTTCAAAAAGGTACAAACACAAAATAGCGGTACAAATTCCATCTCATATAAATAAATACAAAAAACTTGTTTACAAATGAAGAAACATTTTTTACAGCCACAACAAAAAGTTATTGGTTATTCTATGCGAGGAACAGAAATTATAATTATCTATGTTAAAAGATACACCTTATAACAGACAAACATCTTCACGACATTACGTATATTATTAACATCTCTAACATGGTCCACACTTCATTGCAACTGGTGGCATTGATTAGTTCGCAATCGTAGTCACTTAATTTCATTTGCGTGCTACTATGAATGGCATAAATATGTAAATACCCTCGAGTCGTGCTGATTAGAAAACCAGACGAGCCCATTTATAACATGTTTGTAACATTTTTTTTTATTCATTCTGTTATTTCCGTTTTCTTCCATTAGCTATATTAAAGTTGAAAATACTGTTAATTGAACTAGTCCCGCACGAACGTCGAGATAGTAGTGCAAATCCGTCATGATAAGAATGGAATATGTTGTTGTGAAATGCGTCTTGAATCATATTGTGAATGTTGAGGATAGAATCAGATGTTTCAAAGGTTATCCGATTCTCTGGCCCGTTACGCAAACGCTACTTATTTAAAGAAACAATAATAACAAACACGAGATCATTGTGCAGGCGATGAAATCGCATATTTTTTTATATATCCTGTCGACTCGAAATTGCAGTATGACTTTGCGATATCAAATGAAAAAATAATAATTTCGTGATTATGGACTAAATTTAAATATTATTTAATAACAAATTCTTTACCAAATTATTTGCATTTCTTTTTTGTCGCAATTTGCAAATGAGAATAATAATTACGTACTAAAAGGAAGTATGTAATATTGGCAATATGTATAATATTAGAATACTAACTATTTCAAACCGTTATTTGTCATGCAACATATACACTTGAGTGAATATTTTCTAAATAATTTAAATAGAATGTTCTGTGATAAGATAAATATTCTATAGATTTCAATTAGATGCAATACCAAACGTTAATTTGAATCCTAAGAAAAATCAATCCAAATGACATTATACATTTTCTCTTTACACGCACGTCTGATAACATTCTCTATATGTGCGAATCAATCAATAACAACAACTTCAATGCTTATTGCAATCGGCATGTACTGCAGTTGCAAATTTTGAGGCTACAACTTGAAACTTGAATGGTGTTAGATAACGAATTTTTGTAAAATATACTCATTCGGAATGATAAAAAAAATAGAATACTATCCAAGAGGAGCACCACTACAAAGCACTTCCACTTCTTACAGTTATTTCTTACTGTTCCGAGTTCTGTCTTGTCGTCCCAGATATTTAGAGAGCCGCGAATTTCACGTCCGCTTTTAGATTATAATGCGCGACCTTGGCATCTCCTTTGCGTTTACCTTAATCTCATACTTTTTCGACATTTGTAATCCTCCCTTTCATCTTCGTTTTGGCAATCTGTGCGAGACAACATCTGAAATTGCTCGAGATGAAAATTTGGCTCAAATCCAAATATATTTATTAACGAAACGTTTCGGCATTTACAGAACATTATATTATAACATTTAATCTTCCAATAGAAAACCGTAAACAATCATTAATTTAATTATGCGTCTTTTTACTGTAATCGTATAAGAATATAATAGTATATTTAATTCAGTTACATGATTACGGTTTAGATGAGTGATTCTCAAAGTGGGTGATAGAGGAAAAAAATGGTTTATTGAAAGTGTCATTTTGTTTCAAAAGGGAGCAGTAATCAGAAACAATTTTGTAGATGTATCATATTGCATGTATGCATGAAGGCGGGGTTTAATAGGGTTGATTCTATTTTTTGTTGATTAAACCTCGAATATGCTTGGAAGTAACAGAAGAAGCCTAAGCTGCAACCTCAAAATGATAGTGATATCATTTGTAAAAATCAATGATTATATCGTTGCCTCTATCACAAAACTCGCTACTTGAGTTCGAAAGAAACGTAGAACAAATAAAATAAACTGTAGTAACGATTTGGTGGTAGAAATAAAGTCATCAGTTATATCTACAAAATATATAGGAAATTGAATTATGTACATTTACTGTGTAATTAATTGTACAGGTTTATAGAAAAAATCGTAGATACGAATGTCAAAGTTTTCCATTCGTCCTTGGCCTCCGAACACAAATCGTAAGAAAGCATACAGTAGCAATTTAGGGTGTATATAATGAAAGTGTTTCCTAAACAATATACATGAATTATTTAACAATTCGTGTATTTGTATGAACCAGAAAACGAATAACAATTTTGATAAATATAAGCAAGTAAATAAGGTACAGTCGGTACAGTCCAGGAACGTAGGGCAGTAGTAGACAGCTTTGCAAAATTATTGATTAAAAACACCTGAATTGCACAACAGGACATGAGTCACCGGGGATGAAAGGCTCCGCCGGTCTCAAAAGTACAGTAAACTCAAGAGACTGCTCACCCGAAATCGGTGTTGTTGTTTTTGTTGATATCTGGTCAGGTATTAACTTTTAATTTCAATGGAATTGTTGTACGTTGTGTTGTTGAACTGCGAGCGTTAATATTAGCTTAGTCGTGCACCAAAACAGTATCGAACGAACCGGCGCACTTTTGCTCACTGACAGATAGATCGGTAGAGTAGTCTCGAGGTCGTTTCCACTGTTCCCTCAAATCGCAGGCGCACTAAGTCTCATTTGCTTATTGGACTCTGTACGCAGGATTTTTGGAGACTTTTCGATATGGAAACCAATTAATACTTTATCGTTTTCTTCCAAAGTCAGAGCATAATTAGCAGGATCTTGCTACCAAAGACAACAGCTGTTTTGTGCCATATTTAAATCATCAGCGTTTTATTTAATTGTACTTATCTAAATATTCACATTTTATATGTTCAATGAAATTCCAATTAGTCTCCAACAAAAATCGATAGGTCAAACTATATTTTTGTTAAAGTCTATGCATTTCTATTAATATATAAAATGCTGTAGTTGTATTTGAATGTATGTGGTATTTCTACAATAATATCAAATAAAAAAAGATTTAATATTTATTGTCAGTGGATTATATGCGAATTAAATGTTTATTGTTTATTTAGAGTGACGCAAAGCGATAACATTAAAAATCGAGACGATTAATATCAATATATCAATTTCATATTGGTAATCTTAACTTCCAAATACTATTAGTGTAAATGGCTTATATTTATTAGATGTTTACTCTCGTGACTAGAATTACATATTAACTGAATATGTATATATAAATGAATTAATTTGTAGTGCTAAATACCCTAAACCAATTTAAATAAAATTATTCCATGAAATCCAAAAAATTATCGACTTCGCCGCTATCAACAACGCTCTCGGGTATTTCGTTGATGTGCGGCAATAGCAAGTAATCATTGGTTTCCCAATCCTCGTCCTTGGGCATGTCTGTATCTCCCGGTCGTAAAGTCGTTTGCAGAGGTTTCCCATCCGGACCCAACGAAAGATATTTCAATAAGCTTCCGGATATCAAATCGCTGGGATGCGCATTCTGTGGTATCGGTATATCATCGCCCAAACCGTTAAAGAATGACTTCGTAAATTGGAAGTTCTGCAAACCGAAAATCACATGAACTGTTGTATTCTAAAATTGAGATTGGTCAGTTTACTTCTGGTAAACAGTGATGCTGAACGCAATAGTAGTTTCCACCGTTATCGCTGTGACACCAAGTTCCGTCTGGGAAATATGGAGACACTCCCAAATCGTTCAATTCTATCCTCGGAGTGTAATAACTGCCAGAATCAGCACGTCTGCAGAAAATAGCACAACCCATCCATAATCTTGCTTCTTCGTGAGGCGCCTGCAACCCCGAACCTTTTGGATCTAACTGTGGAAGAAGTTTAGAGAAATCTCCGCATTTCTTCGACGCATATTCTGAAGCGGTTCGCCTCTTCTTCTTCGAACACAACTGCAATCAGCTTGATTTAGTTAAAATTGTCTTATTTTATTTTTTTTTTAAATACTTTATCATCCTTGCATAATCCTATTTCATAGCTGCTTCCTTCGCAGCCTTTGTCGGTATTCAATGGATACGGACTATTGCAAATTCGCCTCTTATCCTGATAACCTTGGGATTTGAGTATACAACCAGACGTACATGAGCCCGTCTTCCAAGGGCCCCAACCTCCTGGAACGGTGTCCACCGGTTTTGGTGGGGTTTTCGCCACACAATCTCCTCCATAGCAATACTGTCAATTAAGCAATTAGATTTAGTCAGTTAAATTAGAAAGTTGTACTTTGCCCTTCCCGCATTGAGTTCCTTCCAAAGCTGGACCAGCGTGGTAATATCCACTCCTGTGTGGGGTTTTGCATTGTAAATTGTAGCAAATCGTCGACAGTTGTTGACTGGAAGACATATATGCGTCTTTGTCTCTTAACAGTATTTCGCATTGCTTTTTGATCGTGTAAATTTGTCCTGGAATATCCATAAATTTCGTATGGTCCAATGCGGGATTTGGAGGTTTTCCGCTGTCTTGTAAACACGTAGCCCAGCTACAAAATTACACAATTGTATAATAACATAAATATTAATTCAAAGTGTACCTTAATTTTGATACAATTTCAGCGCTACAACTCGACCACTGCGTTTCTCCGTTTGTACCTCTTGAAGGAGACATTACATATCCTTCCTTTGGGCAACTATTGCCTGTCCCATCATGATGCATTCCCAAACTAAAACAGATTTTAAACTATTATAAAGAGTTTAGTTATTATGATTTTATTTACTTATGTCCAATTTCATGAGCCAAAATATATACGCTAGTAAATCCGGCACTTGGGTAAGGTTTTCCGAAAACATTTGTAGTACCCATTTCTGCAATAACGCAGGCGTATTGTCCAAGACAAACACCACCGACAGTTGCTAAACCCATAGTAACGCCACTTTTGCGTCCTTTCTCGTAGGCGAAGAAATCCAAACTAAATAGAATATCATAAACATGTTATTTTTAAACTACTTAACTAAAAGTTTACCCAGAAACGTATAGTCCCATATCCCAATGTTCTGGATGGTTATCATCAGGAGGATTTATTTTGTTTTGGTAATCACAGAAGGAATCCAAAAGTTTTCCTCTCTCGCCGTCGTAGTGGGGCATCTTCGACGGTTGTTTTTTCATTATATCAAGTCGAACCAATAGCAAATTTATAGAAGTTCCTAGACTAGGATGATGATATAAAGCTTGTACCTAAAATTATTTCATTAATATATAAATTTGAAAAATACTTTATCAGTATATTTTACAGCATTAACATATGCTAGGATCATATCCTGAAGTTTGGAATCATCATAATTCATGTAAGGTGCAAATATCTTGTAAGCCGCCTCATCGAAGAAGAGACCCAATTCCACCGTCAATCCTCCAACAGGTCGATTGCTCGCTCTCTGTATTCTTTGCTTAGAATTTATAAATTTTACAGGAAAAGAATCGTAATGAAAAACTTTATCCGTTGCTCTTTTCACCAAATGTGGGATTTTATCTTCAAAGTCTTCGCCTTCGATCAAGGGTTCTCTTATTTTCAAAATAGCTTCCAACCTTTTCGTCAAAGGTAAAATTTCCAATGTTATATTATTTAAAAACAACAATCCTTGCTGAAAGACATATATTAAAAACGCATTGCCATTACCATAATTTGAATTATCTTACCACGCGCTTTGGAACGCAAATGTTAATTGATCCAACGCCGTTTTCATCTTTATGAATAAAGTTACAATTTTCTACGGGTTTCTTTAATTCCTCGATGTAGTCGTCCTCGTGAATGTAACTTTTAAAGTGAGGCGAAATCAAATTCGTATTTTTCGTCAACTTTAAATTAATAGGCCTACAATAAGCTTGATTATACGAAAAAAAAAACATCAAAATATCACAGTAAACTTACTTTCCGAAAGCCGAGAAATCGAATTGTCCAAACTCCACATCTTCACCATCCAATGTTGTTGCTTCCCTTACTGATACAACTGTTGGAAGATAAACAACTTCGTAGTTTCCGATCTTTTTGCTTTCGGAGAAGTAATGGTTCAGTTCGCTATCAGTCATATATTCGTGCAGATCGTTGATGCTGAACGAACAGACCCAGCTAATAGCCGAAAACAATACGAGTTTTGCCAACATTTCTTGTTGTTCGAATGATAGTTTCAGCTTGCTCTCAATGGTCTTTTATAATAATGGACAATGCTGGTACTTTGGTCAATGTCAACATTAAACATATTTTTGTTTAAATTATCGACGAAGAGATATGAACATTTCATTGACCTTTTATAAATACCACCATGCAATTATGATAATTTTAGCAAAGAAATATGTACAACATGTTTAGATAAAGCGATGGAAGCAAAGAAAAAATAGATTATTTTTTATTTATTGTTATAATTATATATAATTATATGATATTTTAATAACTTCCTATTTTTCTTTTTCACTATGTTTCTGTTAATCGTCATCGTATTTCAACTTATTTTCTTTATTTATCTCAATTTCCTTACATACTTAATATACCTTGTTTATTTATATCACTTAAGTAGCATAAAAAGTAATTATTTAATATTCTTTTTAGCGAAATAACTTATTTCTATATATGAACATGTTTGAATTTAGTTTTTACATTCAGATAACAAAAGAAAAGTCATTATTATGATACAAATCTAAAAATAAAGAAAAAAGTACTCATGGGATTACATAAAGTAATTTAGAAGGTATTCTATGTATAGCACACGTATGCATTGAGGATGGTATATATTGAACATTTACATATAAGATCGAAGGTTATACATGACATTTTTCATGGTTAGGGACTCATCAATTTATGCTTAATCATTGGAATAAAACATCTATGTTCTAGTCCTATCCGAAACTTAATAATTCTACCTAACATGGCGTTGACAAAAATAGAGTTTGCTGTGCAAATGACTTGTGATAGCTGTGAAAGAGATGTCAGAAACAGTTTAGACAACGTCGATGGTGTAAAAAACATAGAAATCGATCTGAAAAGTGGAAGTGTAGTTGTTGATACAACCCTGTCTGCTGACGAAGTATTCAAAAAGTTGGAGCAGTCTGGAAAAAAGGTTGTACTCAAAGGTTATGGTAATTTATCTGGTGTTGTCATCCTTGATACAGGCAAAAAATCTGTTAAGGGGGTTGTCAGATTTGTACAGCAGACTCCCAACATCTGCATTATTGATGGCACAGTTGATGGCTTGAATCCTGGTAAACATCAAATATCAGTTCATGAGTGTGGAGATTTATCAGAAGGTATAAATCAAATATAACACTGAGTGACTTCCAAATAATGAGGGTTTTTTTCCAGGTTGTTCAAGTGTTGGCAGTTACTTTAATCCTTATACCAATGGAAGTAGAAGTGTATATGGAAATATTGGATGTGTAAATGCTGAGAGCAATGGGAGGGCAGCATTCAGGATTGATGATAATGTGATCAAGCTATCAGAAATTATAGGAAGATCATTTGTTATATCTGATGAGAAAAATAACAGGCTAGCATGTGGAATAATTGCCAGGTCTGCAGGACTATTTCAAAATCCAAAAAAGATATGTGCATGTGATGGTATCTCACTTTGGGATGAAAAGTCTCAACCAAAGCCATCACTTTAACTTAAATTATTATTAAATTTTATATATTTATAGCAGAAATAGTTTAGTGTTGGAATGGAAGGCAAGCAGGTCTTGCCTTTTAAATAAATATATAGATAAATATGTATGTTGTAGCAAACACATTTATATTTTATAATAAATTTAAAATCAAAACAATGAAGTTTGCTTTGGTTTACTTCAGTTGGTAATATTTTAATAACTGTGGTAGGTCATTTTTATATGGCTCAGCAACAATTTCATATAATTGTCTAATGTTAATTAGATTTTATCTTTGAATTTTAATCAGGATTGTTAATTTTTAATTGATTTTGTCCTATTCATGCAAATAATTCTTGAGTAGGCCTAAAACGATGCACTTTGAACTTCTGTTTTCTGTATTATTAGAACTACCAATGTATCAATGAACTGCTAATTATTATTTTTGACATTGAAGTTTGTGATTTGGTTAAATTTGTATGGGAGAAGCTGAAAAAATACTTTAGACAAATAGTATCTACGATTACTATTATTTGATTGTTATATTATTGTTAATATAATGGAGGTTAGTTTTATAGAAAGGTAACTTCGGATATTTTAATAATTTTCATTACAGTTAGAGGAGCTGTATAAGCCACTGGAAAGGCCAGCAAATTATTCAGGAGAAAATAGTCGTTTTCCACCAGTGATAGATTCTGAAAGTGAGGATGGAGAAGTGTTCTCTAGTACAGACTCAGATTCTGATGCTCCTGTTAAAGTGAAAAAACCAAAAATTCCCATCAGACCCAAGAAAGAGAATAAACTAAAGCAGAAAAAGTATAATGTTTGGAGTACCAGAATTCATGAGGATTTGTTGTCAGATACACTTAATAGTTGTGCTGTGAGCTACCGTGACAGATCTAGAAATGTAGAATCCTATGACTACACATTAAGTGCTTCATACAGGGACAATAAAGAAAGAAATAAGAAGGATGTTGAGAATGTGAAGGAAAGGAAGAATAATAAAAGAACCAGAAGTGATGTCAACAATCAAAATATACGCTCTGTGGGAAGGAAAGAGAAGCAGAGGAAAAATAAAATACAGCCTAGACATTTGCCAAACCTTAATTCAATGGACTGCAGTGATGAAGAATTTGCAACAGACTTGGCAAACAAGTTGTGCGAAGAAAAGGAATCTCTCATATTGACTATTGTTAAAGTTGCTGGTAAGGAGAAGACTAACAGAATTTTCAAAGAGACTCAGAGAATAGAGAGGGAAGGAGGAATGTTCATATTAAACAATACCCGTAGGAGAACATCAGGTGGAGTCTTTCTCCTTTTGGTTAAACATGACAATGAATTAACCAAAGATCAACTGAATATTATATTTGAAGAGGATAGACTTAAAGCCAAAGAGGAATTGAAGATGAAGAAAAAAAATAAATTTGATAAAATGAAGAACAAAATAACAGCTGAAACTAATCTCCCTGAATTACTATCAAGGGCAGAGAGTTTCAGCAAGTTTAATAAAAACAAATGGGCAGAGAGTGATCAAGATGATGTTGTGAATCCTCCACCGACGCCTGAAACTGATGGCCATGCTGACAGTGGTGATGGCATGGATATTCCAAATGTTGATGGGAGAAAATTAGACTCCTACGATGATGACTTCTTGGATGTCAATGCTGGCAATGACATGGATTTATTTTAAGGGAAATCCAATAACTGAAATGTAATTATTTAATTAAGAAATAAAATTTAAGTTTACTTTTCAATTTACCAAATTTGTTATTACTGTTTCTATGTGATTTAAATCAACTGTTGTCTTTCTATTGGCCTCAGCTTCTGCTGCAGCTCTCATTGCTGATTCAACAGTCATCACTTTTACCAATTTGGCTATCAGACTAACTGGCTCCTCATTTATTTTTATTTTTCCATTTGTAAATTGGCTTTTGAGGATGTCTCTAATTGAAGACTGCAAACATAACTCATGTTTTATTCGTGGAAATCATACAATACTAACAACTCACATTCCTAAATTCAGTTTTTATTTTATCTACAATATCATTCTTGTCATTGGACATTATTTTTACTTAAGGCGTAATTTTAGTTTGTAATAGGTTAACTCTGAAAATGAAAAAAGTACCCGCGTTTAAATCACAAAAAAATGTTGTGAAGGTTGCATTCAGAAATGTAACGAATGTAGCATAACATTATATAAATACAGGGGAACCTCGCTTTACGATCAAAATGAATTGTAAGAAAAATGACTCGCTTAACGTGTGACGATGAGAAGAGAAGTCCCGCCTTCTACATCATTTTTAAAACTTGTGTACACAATTTATGTGTATTTTTGAATATTTTAATACGAGTATTTCATTCTACGAGTAAAAATCCGGAAATTTTGGAATGGATTAAACTCGTTAAGCGAGATTCCACTGTATTTGTCTAAGGTCACCTGTATCACAAAAATATAATACGAAGGAATTAGTTAAATTCTCAGATTAAAATTAAAAACATTCATTACGCTGTAGGGTTGATTTTTATGGAAATATATAGGGTCATAAATATTGTTATATTTAAACTTTATATATAAGACATTAAATTCAATGGGCTAATTTTCCACGTTATAGAAATACTTACAAAGTCAACTAAAGTAATTGATGAAAATTCTATTAACTATAAACTTCTTATTTTGAAATTATATACAACATAAATAATTATCTATTATTATTTAATGTTTGTCAATCTGACTCAATGCTCGAAAGATGACAACAAGACTGAGTCATAGACATAAGATTTGATTTGTCTACAGCTTGCACATTTCAATTCTCTGAAAGAACTGGATCTAAAAACATGTTATTAAAATCGTATATTTATATCATGGTAGTACAGTATCATACGAAATTTTGTCAAGAATTGAAAATATACAAACCCTGATTTCCGCAAATTCTTTGCGACTAATAATGTCGAAAAATGTAATGTATGATATACTTTATATGACCACCTTGGCAACACTAAAGCAAACTTTAAACTATGCGAAATATCCAGTATTTAATCTAAAAATATTTTTTATAAACAATTTAAATTGTGAACACAATTTTTAGCATTTTTAAAATCATGGTCACTTTTGAGGAAATTCGTTAGGAATACAGTTTCTATCATATAAACAGGTAACAGTGAAACAAATTGATTTCAGTATATTTAAAGCAAGTTTTTATTAATTTGAAAGTCAACAAGATGAATATTATTTACATATTAACAAGTGGGACAGCAATCTGGGTAAGGTTTGGATAAATCTTCAGAGCACCTTTCGCCCTTGGAATTCACAGCTACGCCACAGCTAAAAATATAACATTGTAAATAGATGCAAATATTACTGTTTCGCGGATGAATTACCTGGTGTATTGGATACTTCCATTGGATTGGCATGTCAGTTGGGCGCATTCTTTGGGAACCTGCTTACTTTCGCCACTCTTCAAAGTGAGATTCCACTGCTTTGAGACGCAGGTGCCTTTGGCTAAAGCAAACCATTTAGTTGAGGATTAATATTAATTATATTGCTACAATATTTACCAGCATTTGGGTTTGGTGGTTCAATTGCAACCGCACAAAGGCAAACAGCCACGCAGCAACTTAATACCAACAAAGTCTTGAACATCTTTAGTTGTTGCAAGTTTCGAGCACACTGAAGCATTTCCACAGAACCGGCTCTATTTATACCCATTAGCATTAGCTTCATTTACATAAAACCGCAAATCATGTGTTAAATAATTTATCTATGCAGTATTTGCTCCAAGTACCATAACATCTTTGAAATTGTTTATTTGATTTACTAAGAATTTAGTAACTAGTAAATATCTATTTATATACAATCGAATTGATTCTGTATTATACAATGTTATTGAATTAACAGAAGCTACGCCTAAACTGGTTTTTACAAAAAAAAAAATGACGTAACTTTCGAAATACAAAAGTCGCTTCTGTTGTTTACATTTCAATGATCGATAAGTGATTACATCATTATACGTACGTCTTTGTTTTGCAACCTCAGCAAACAGGTGTTTAAATAAACCATTTTATATAGTACATATTTTTTTTATTTAAAGAGTAAACATTTCATCTTGATCTATGACATTTTAATGTTAATATACAGAACAAATCATAATTCAAATTCTTATATTACTGTTACACGAAATCCACTCCAAAAACATCGGAACTCTGGTGTAGACTGTTGGCAAACCATTTGAACAAAACTTCGATCCAAATGAAACTATTCCAATCTATAAAGTTAATTATGAATTTATTGCTCTCGAGACACTACCGAAAGTTCTTACGAGTTTGTCATCAATAGCTAAAGGACCTCCCGAATCCCCTTGGCAAGCCCCATGCCTACCAAAACCCGACGAGCAAATATTCGTAAGGCCTGCATCTCTATCGTGAAAAGCTTCATTGCACAATTGATTATCCATAATGCGAACGTTCAAGTACATCAGATTCTTCACGACGTCTCCATTTTCCGTTGTCTTTCCGAATCCCGAAACCACTCCGACGTTGTTGAGGAAATTTCGTCTAACGTCATTGTAATTTGGAAGCGATATTGGAGACACGGCCTCTGCGTTCAAACAGTTTAATGATGTACAAAAAATAAAAAACACTAATATCTCACCATTAAAATTAATTGATTGCTGTAGATGTAAAAGGCAAATATCATTTTTCAAAGAAATCGGATTGAATGCATGATGCACTAGAAACTTATCAGCGTCAACTCTAATCTCCGTTGGATTGTATTTAGATAAGTCGGTATTTCCCAAAATAACTAAAATTCTTCTAGGCCTTGAAAGAAAAAAAAAACATAATTATTTTGAATACCAAACAAAGGTTTTTAGTTTAATATTACGGAGCGAAAATGCAGTGGGCTGCAGTTATTACGATATCGTTGGATATCAAAGAGCCTCCACAAAATATAGTATCTCCTCTATAACTCTCTATATAGATTGCAGCCTAGAAGAGAAACACATAAATTAAATATAATTTCTAATTAAATAATTTGATTCTAACTTGATAAGGAAATTGGTATTTGGGCGCTAAAATTCCGTTCACGATCTTCGTATTAAATGGTCCTTTGAAATTTACTAAGCTGGTAGCATAGTCGATCTGAAATAACTAATTACTTAAATGCAATCTTTTATAAATTATAGATCTTCACCTCATAAGGATTAGAGATATTATTCAAATCAATGTGTTGGAATGTTTGCGCGTGCAAAGCTAACGGAATCTGAAATATGCGAAATATTAATGTTAAGTGTACGAAAAAAGTAAACTTACTTGTATAATCAATGCGATGACGATTTGGAACATTTTGCTTTTTTTGTCATTCTTACACACTTTATATTTTTGAAACGGACTTATATAGCTCGAAAACAGAGCAATTACACGAGAAAAAAAACCCAAATTGTTCAACAGCAATTTTAGCATTTTTTTAGGTCAACATTTTTCTTCGAATAAACGAAAATGTTAATGCATTTTTTTATTTAGAATAACAATAAATATATAATGCACTAAAATATAATAATTTTGTTTTCATTGCATTAACTTCTTAGTCTGCTTATTGTATTTTTGATCATATTTCCGGAACTCTTATATTCTGCATTTATTAGTTTCGGTGTTGCACAAATAGATAAATGATAAAATAAAATAAAAGATAAAGTGATTAAATCATATAAATTTGGGTGCAAGAGTACAAAAAGTAATTAACATATATGATTTTGTTATACGTTGTGTTAAGCATTTTTGTTGTTATACATGGAGAAAATTCGCCAATTGTGCAAACTGGGCATGGGCCAGTGATTGGTCTATCAGAAACGTCGAGGTCTGGAAAAAACTTTTATTCGTTCAGAAAAATTCCTTATGCAAAGCCACCATTGGGAAATTTAAGGTTTAAGGTACACATAAATAAGGTACAACAATTTTTCAGAGTCCCGAGAAGTCTAATAATTGGGCGAATGTTTATGATGCAAGAGAAGACGGACCGAAATGCATTCAAAAAAACTATTTCTTCTATCAAAACCCATTAATTGAAGGTTCCGAAGATTGTCTTTATCTTAACGTTTATACTAGAGTGAGAATGAAATAAATATTATATAGGTTTGATGTAAATTATTAATGACCATTAGAGCATTTCGCAGAGATCGAATTTTCCTGTGATGGTTTTTATTCATTATGGAGGGTTAGTTTTTGGATCCGGTCGCAGCTCAGTGATCGGTCCTGATTACTTAATGGACGAAGAAATAGTATTTGTGTTTTAATTACCGTTTAGGAGTTTTCGCTAATTATTACTGTATAATTTAAAAGTGTAATTTAATAATTAAGAACGTAAGGTTTCTACTCGACAGTCGACGATGCAACACCCGGCAATTACGGCTACAAAGACATGGTATTAGCATTGAAATGGGTTCAAGAAAATATCAATAACTTCGGTGGTAATAAACATAAAGTGACAATATTTGGTCAAAGCATTGGCGGTATTGCAGTTCACTATATGATACTAAGCCCCGCGGGGAAAAATCTTTTTCACTGGGTAATTTCACAAAGCGGAACAGCTTTAAATATTTGGGGCTATCCAAAAGCAAGTTTCCATCCAACAAGCACATTTAGTAAATTGCACAACGGTAGATAACTTCGCTATGGTGGATTCTTTAAGGCAAATACTGGCAGACGTATTGATCGAAAGTGCTAAGGATTTTATTGTAAGTTTCTTAAAGTAATATTTTTTTTAAATTTCAAGATATTTTCTAATGAACCATCCACTATATTTTCTACGGTAAACGAAGCGAAGAATCCCTTGAATTCAGAGCTGTTCTTGACTAAAGGTCCAATGAAAATATTGCAGAGCGGTCATTTTAATCAGGTGCCGTGGATTACAGGAATAACTTCTGATGATGGTATCATCAAGGCTTCTCCTCTAGTGAGACTATCGAATACACTGAAACAATTGAATGCCAATTTTGATAAGTTAGGGCCGCAATTGCTCTTTCTGCCATTGAGCCGGATCAAGTGCAATCTTTATGGAATGATTTGATCGATTTTTATTTTGACGGTCAACATTTCGTGAATTCCTCAAATCCCACCAGCGTCCAAGAATTTATTAAGGTAAAAACTAAAGAAAAAGCTCGACTTGAATTAATAGAATTTTGCAGTTTTACACTGATCGCGGTTTTGCGTACGGCGCTTACCAATCCGTGCTTCTGCAAGCCGTAAAATCAAGAAATCCTATATGGTTATACAACTTCGATTATCGCGGAAAGTTATCATACGGTGATCTTGTCGCAGTAACCAACGAAACAATCCAATTCAACTGGGGCGTCCAATTCACATTGTGACGATGAGTCAACTTTTCGTTAAACTTTGGACAAACTTTGCCAGATTCGGGTAATGCCTTAACAGCTTTTCAGAAAACGTTCATTGCTACTCATTTTTTTTTTTGAATGCCCACCGTGGAATTCGAAAGAAGATACAGAAGATATGGCCTCCGGTTCCAAGATTGTCGTGGCCCAGGCACGGTTTTTTGCCATTTTTAAATATAAGCAACGCAAATACAAGCTGTAGAGTGCAATTTGCTGTTGCGCATGATTTTTACTCGGAGAGGATGCACTTTTGGGAAAGTCAATCGATTTTGGAAAATCAATTTCTGCTCGCCCATTAAGCATTTATTGATAACGTTTTCTTTTGGTAACCTTGTTTTATTTTATTATTTTGAATAAAATAATTTAAGTATGAATATTCATAATAGCGATAACAGAATATAATAAAGCAGCAAGGTCGGCCTTAGTAATTATATAAATATCCATGATTAAATTAATTATACAGTAGAAGGAAAATGGTTTTGATTGTAGTTATCCTGTTTTTTGCGTTATCGGCAAGCGGGGAAGATTCTCCCATAGTCGAGACTGAGAATGGTCCGATTGTAGGTATTAAAGTCAGGTCTAGGGCAGGTGAACTGTTCTATTCGTTTAGAGGTGTTCCTTACGCGAAACCTCCTTTGGGCAATCTGCGATTTCGGTCACCAGAGAAACCAGACAATTGGACAGGAATTTACGATGCCAGAGACGAGGGTCCTAAGTGCGTTCAAAAAATTTGGTATTCAAAATTGGAAGATCCACCTGTTGAAGGCGTTGAAGATTGTTTGTACATCAACATTTATACAAGGGTAAATGCATATATTTTTATAAGATTTAATAACATTGCCTACTCGCAGAGTCTTTCTTTGAGCGACAATTATCCTGTGATGGTTTATATTCATCAAGGAGGGTTTACTTTGGATTCCGGGCAAAGCACGAACGTCGGACCGGATTATTTATTGGACGAAGAAATCGTTCTCGTTACATTCAATTATCGGCTCGGTATTATGGGTATTTCGAAATATAGCTCTCCATATTTAGTGAAATAAAGACCTTAAATTGTTCAGGTTTCTTTTCGACCGTTGATGACGCATCACCTGGCAACTATGGATATAAAGATATGATATTTGTGCTGAGATGGGTACAGGAAAATATTAAACAATTTGGAGGAAACAAGGATAAAGTGACAATTTTCGGACAGAGCGCGGGAGGTGCTGCAGTGCATCATCTGATTTTAAGCCCTTCGGGAAAGAATCTGTTTCATAGGGCAATTTCCGAAAGCGGAACAGCTTTGAATATATGGGGATACCCATTTGATGATTTGCAGAAGGACGTTGCTAGGAGACAAGCAAAATTTGTCAACTGTACTATGGAAGATAATTTTGCTATGGTAGAGTGCTTGAGGCAAGTTCCCGCAGCCGAATTGATAGATAGTGCTAAAGGATTTAACGTTTGTACGTTGTTTGAAAACAATCTTAGAATATAAATAATATTAATTTCAGTATTTTTCATTTGAGCCAACTACAATATTTTCTTCTGTAACTGAGATTAAAACAGACTCGAATCCAGAACCTTTCATTACTAAAGCTCCAATGGAAATTGTGCTAAGTGGCGATTTTAATCAGGTGCCTTGGATCACTGGAATTACATCGGACGATGGAATGGTCAAAGCCTCTTCCTTAGTTAGGAAATCGCATACACTCAAATCGTTCAACGAAAATTTTGATAAATACTTTCCATTACTATTTTCATTATCATTCAGTGCTAGTGAGAAAAATGAAGATTACCTTTGCAATGAGTTAATAGACTTTTATCTCGATGGGCAGCATTTTATTAACGTTAACAATACCCGGAACGTTCAGCAATTAATTAATGTAAATAGTTCGACTGGACAAAAACAGTATTGTAATTGATTATTTTAGCTTTACACTGATAGAGGTTTTGCGTACGGCGCGTATCAATCAGTTCTTCTGCAATCCAGAAAATCGTTGAACCCCATTTGGCTGTACAATTTTAATTATCGGGGAAAGTTTACTTACGGGGATGTCTTTGCAGCTACCAACGAGAACATCGACTTTCAATGGGGAGTTTGTCATTGCGACGAGCTTTTGTACTTGTTCACAACGTCCGATTACTTTCCTCCTCTTCTTGAAGAAGACCTGAAAATGAGCAAACTTTTGGTAAAGCTTTGGACGAATTTTGCTAAATTTGGGTATGAATCTCGCAGATAAAATACGAATTGCTTTTCGTGAACTTTAGGTTTCAGTGAACCACGGCTCGAATTGGAGAAAGACTGTGGAAACTTCGTTTGGCCGTCAATTCCCAAGTTGCAATGGCCTCAACATGGACACATTCCATTTCTAAATATAACAAACAAAAACAATGAGTGCAAAGTTGAATTTAAAGTAGAGGAAGAGTTTTATCCGGAAAGGATTAAATTTTGGGAGAGACAACGTTCGATCATTGAAAATCGTTTTTAAAACGTATAGCATGTTAATAATAGAGATAAACAAAAGGAAAATAATATTGGTTTATTGTATTTCTTCGTGTTCGATTTTAAGTATATTGTTAGGTATTTCCTTACAAATAATTGGATATGTTAAAATTGTGAAAAACTGTTTTTACATTTATATTTTATGATAATTCGATGCAACGGTTTTCCTCGAATAACTAATTCCGCTATGTATCAGTAACGCTAAAAGCCTAAGTCTACGGTACAATGTTTAATTATTTCATGCAGAACTTGGACGGTAATAATAACAGTCCCTTTATGAGAAACATGCATGCATTACGATATTTTTTCTTTCAATTATTTAAGTAATAACCAATGTGTAACAACAAAATTTTGACATATAAAGTTATTCCGATAAAGTTTAAAAGGGAAAGTGATAGAATCACATTCAACTATTACAATACTACTAATGTCAAAATTTGATTCAATTCAATTAAGATCTTTCTATCATCATTAATGTACTTCTCATTAAATATACGAAGAAAAAGAAAATCGTTGCATCAAAATTTATTAAAATAAAAATTTATAATTTGACATAGATTAGCAATTTGTATAGTAAAAATTCATCCGGAAATTGTCCATCGAAAATAAACAGATTCGTTTAAATTCATAATAAAATTGTTGTATACTAAATATCAGAAAATAATGGAGATTAATAAAAGGGCACGTTAAAAACGTTGATATCATAAACTACAGACACAGAGAAAATAATAAATTTGAACATACGGATTTTCTTCAAAATTCATTAGACAAACGCCAAGTGTCGGTCAAATCTCAGTTCGTTACTGCTAACTCCAGTCAAATGTTGTATTCATTTATGAAAATTGTTAATCTTATTGTTGATTGTACTTTTTCCACATTTATATATATATAAAGATTATAAAATAAAACGATAATATCAATAAAATTATTATTAATAATAAAACAAATGAGAAATGAAAATAATGTTTACGGCTGTCCGGCAGCAGGGAGAAAATACAAATGTGTACATACATTATTTTACTACGTACATTATACACCATCATTCATCATCCATACTTTCGCTAAATTTTCTTATGTTTCTTTTTCGTCGACTTATTTTGCCGTGTTCGTTTTGTTTAATTATCACAGTTCACTATATAATAACTCTGGAAAATGAAAAAGAAATAGATCACACGCGAGAAAGGAACGACTCGAGTCCGCGCACGCAATATAAATGAAAATAATTTATGTAAAAAAAATAATAACGCTTTCAATTGGTGAAAGTAATAATTTGGTTGTTACGGAGGGTGAAATTCAAGTGTTCGATGTTGCCGTCATCCGATTCTGCAAGGGTTTCAAGAACAGCCAGTTTTCGTCCGATGTTTTGGAAAAAAGCTGGAAAATAAGATATTTATATATATAATAAATACTGATGTCAAGTGAGCAATTGAATATAAATAATAATTACTTTAGTTTCCCAATTTACGTTATTTGCTTTCCTTTCTTTGGCCTCTTCACGCTGCTTTTGTTCCAAATCGGCTTTGGCTTGCGTCGCCTTCTCGATGTCATTGTATTTAAGACCAGCAGTGACTTCTTTCCAGAGCCTCCTTGACTCGTTTTCGCTCTGTTGACTAATGGGTCTCACTTGTTTCTTAACTATTTTCAACTTCTGTACATCGATAAACTCCTCCACTTCTTTCTCGTTCCACTTGGCTTCCATCAGACCATTCCATTCTCCGTTAATCTGCAGGAAGGGCTTTTTATCGTTGGGACCGAATACATCTGCGGTGATCTTGTGCTTCTTATTGCCATAGAATGGTTTAGTTATAAATTCAATGTTACTATAATATCCAGTTTTCGGACAGGTTATTGTCACGGGACCGCCTAGTTCGATCCAAGGCACAGTCAAAATTGATCTACCGTAGCCATTTGGAAATGTTACTACGTAATGTTCGTCGTGATCGAGGAGCGACACTATTCCTTGACCTATGTTGTAAACGCAAATCGATAAACCCAGGAATTTCGATTTTGTGTAAATGTAGGCGTTAAATGTTATCCTCTTCTTAACGTGCTCCGCGTAGAATGCTGACACAGGCGGATGATGCGATACCTGTTCGGCAATAAAGCTAAGCTGATTTTCGGTGCACCAAGGCACAGGCCCGTCTTGGACTTCCTCTCCGTTTGGTTCATCATAAACGTCCCAAATGCAGGAGAATGTTTCTCCGAGTATAGGATTGTAAGGCTTCTTGGCAACGCAGCTCTTTCTACCAGCGTGATACGAAGACAAGTACCATTTTAGTACTTGGACCATACGATCTCTGGGGTCTTTCATATCCGCAATCCTATAAACGATATAATACAGATTAACTCATTCCTTTTGAGACAAATAGTGACAAACCTCACCCCACAAATATATCGGGATGCGCAAAGTAATCAGCGTACATCTCCAACAGTGATCTCCTCTCTAATATAAACGTGGGCAGGACAACTTTCGTCAGATCCATACCTATTTTTACTTGTCCTATCATATGCTTGATCACCGATCCCTGAACATCTAATTGCACATCTGGTTCGGTGTCGTCCTCATATAAAGCTGTACATTAATAATAATTACTTCTTGTTTTCCCTTCGATAGGTAACCTCCAACATTACCATCGTAATCCACGTTCCCAATTTCTGTGTTAGCGGAGTGCGCGATGGATCCCCTAGTTGAAACTGTTTGGAGGATTTTCGGATCTGTTGTGGAGGCGGCTGTTGTTTGTTGAACGGACGATGGGGAAACCGCAACAGCGTGGTCCTCGTTGAATTGACGAAGGGCGCTGCAACCGTATAATTCAAACTTGTAGCGATTTACAACCGCCGTGGAACACCCATAAAACATAACGCAAAGAACGTGCCCACTATCAAGGAAGGCAAAAAACGAAAGATTTAGTTCAACAGTAAATCCATCGAAAAATGACACGGTTCTGACAGATTTTTATAAACATATTTATATTATGACACACATTCTGATAGAGATTAGCATAAACAAACATATCATAAAATCTGAATCCATAATCACTGCTTGAATTGAAAAAAAAACGTAACCCTATTTTAATTAAATAATAAATCATAACGCTATATCTTCGCTAATAGGAAATAGTACTATTTGAATTAAAATAACCATAATTATACATAACTACAGCATTTAAAAACATACAAAAATGAGTTCTCAAATGAATCCGAGATTAAAAACAGTCGTATAAAATGGCTTAGTGATAGATTTGTCTAAAAATGTATGGTATTCGTGAAATTTGAGTTATTAATAAGATAACAATAAAATATAGGACCGGGTCAGTAGTCAGACAATGACGGAACATCGAACAACAATAATATCGTTAATTGGGTGGGTGCTTATCTTAAATACTTACATAAAATGGGGTGAATTTAGGTCAGAAACTGATTGCGAGGAAAAACAGAGTAAAAATTAAATGGAAGAGTGCAAAATCTTTAAATAAGTGCAATGAATAAAATTATAATTACTAAATTTCGAAAAATAATAATTGGGTTTTAATTGGATTCAAATAATATTTTGTTTAGTAATTTTAGAAATTCAATTCATCTTTACAATCATAAAAATAATAACTTTCGTATAATAACGTTGGAAATCGTCTCTTCAATAATATAAAGAAAATTTGGTCCATTCAAAATATAATTTATTATTGTTCACACATTCAAGAATTGCTATTATTTTTTAATTTGGTTCATTTATGCAAATAGTGAAAAATTGATCTAATATTCAAAACTACATATATGAGGATATAGTGGACGAGACGGGTAATCGTACCAAAATTAGCTAATTTAATGCTTTTTAATATTTGTTATTAATTTAGAAATCGATATGTGCTTCTAACAGCAAATTTATGTAACTAGTAGATAGAAAAGTCGTTCAATTAAGATTTATCAAATATCTGCTAACGTTGCGCAACCACGCGATTATTGAATAGTGTAAGTTCATATCTTACTCTCTGCTGCTGCGTCTCTTTAGGCTCAACCTGTGCTGCAAAAGTCTCATCATTTTTGGCACAAAAAAACTATTACGTTTATAAAAATAAACGATGTTTTAATAATTATTATTGTATCGTTTTAGGCACGTGTTCAGCAACGTATTCATGTCGCCGTTAAAAGGCAAGTCGAAAAAAATATGCAGCAGTAAATATCACAGGGGATCGATATGCCCCACGGCTAGCATAGCGTGAAACTAATGCCCCTTCATTTCAACTTGCGTTTGATTTTCTATTTTATAAACAAACTGGAATTAATGTTGGATCACCGCTGTAACGTGCGCCGTTCTCTGTTTATCAAGTTTAATCGGGGGCTTATGAAATGTATCTGCTCGGAGAGGGTTGAATTGACCTCTTTAAAGAAGCAGCGGCGACTAGAGGCGGCGGTCGGCAGACGCCATGCGCCGTCACCAAAACCGAAGCTCCAGACGTCGAAGGACGAAAAGGAAATGCGTGAAAGCTTACCAAAACTATCGACAATAATAATCATATGAATTTTTCAAGATGAAAAAGTAACGACAAACATTACAAGCAAAAGTTGAGTGTAGTAATGATTAAAAAAAGAAATGTCATTTTACGTGAAACGACAGAAAAGCAAAAATTACGTTTTTCGTATATTTTGCTTTTGCCTTTTAGATAAACATAATCATGAATATTATAGATATTTTATTTTAATTCTGAATAAACAACATTCATTATATTTTTCAATTAATTATATAATTATCCAAATGATATAATTTGTTCCATTGTTCATCAGCAATAATATGTTATTTATAGTGTACTTCGTGGAACGTCAGATGCACCTCAATTTCTGTTAGTACATTCGTTTAAATACAAATAATCTATGTGGGAATGACGGACATTTCAATCGTATCCCAATAGCCCGGATTTTAGAATCAGCGTTCAACATATGAAAGTAGCATTTTCTCAATATTCACATAAATTTAGTTACATCCACGTCGAGTCAGCGGGAAGCACAAGCTTTTTATTAAATCGCATTTGCGGCTTCGTTCGCGCGTTTTGCAAATGTTCGCAATCCAATTTAGCAGTAAACGAGCATCGATTTTAAACGCGCCTGAACGAAATTCGAATTAAATATAACGGCAACATGCAAAGAAAATTCGATAGAAAAAAGAAAAGAATTAAAAACTAAGCCGAAATTATTGAGCAATCAATGGAATCATGAAACTTACGTAGGCGTTGTCGCTTGGCTGACGGAAAACGGAGAGTCGTTCGCATCGTAAAAGTCGTCTTCACCTTCTGAACTGGAATACGAGGTTTCCGGTACGGTCGAAGCTGTTGCTGAACATAATGATGGGAAACACCGGAAGCCTTAATGACCAAAATATTTATTTGCAGTTATATTCTTACCGACAATAGATGCATGCCTTCGAGCCGATTCCATACACTCCGAGGCCATTTCGACACCCTGCTGTATGGTCATATCCGGCAATACTTCTGGTTCTACGATAAACAAAACAAAATTATATTCAATATTCCAACGGACGTGTACCATGGAGGGTAAATCACCTGTCAGACTTGCTTCGATATTCGTTGGTGGTTGGTAAATTCCGTTGATCGGATGCGCTGTGTTCTAATTAATTAAAAAAAATACGGACACACGAAAAAGAGTTGGTCATTTTTTTAGTTCAGATAAACAACGAATATATTACCTTTGCAATTTGTAGTAAAACTATGGAATGCTTAATATTATCCAACATCATCTAGAAATAAAAAGCATTTAATTAGAACTGAAAATTAATTTCAGAAAATTAAAAAACTTTCTTAAAGAATCTATTTTCTATTTAAACTAATCGCGTGTTTAATTATTCCATACAATGATAAGGAAATAATTAAATTTAGTAACGTTTTTTACAAAAGCTATAAATTTATAACATTAAACATATATAACATAACAAAATAATTATGTTATAAATGAATTGACAATATTTTGCAAAAACTAATTTTAAATTGAACCAAATTGAATTGAAGTAATATACATTTTGGCTCAAATTTATTAGTTATGTAAAAACTTGCTATGCGTATGTACTAGTTAAATGAATACTCACGTTGGCGTGCTCTAGGATCACTTGACACTTCGTTTTCTCTTCTTCGTCTTTGATGATTTTGATGCGCTCCTCTAGATTCTTGCGCATGAAAACAAAAGGAAAACATGTAGTCGTGCGACAATACCAGTCTAATTATGCAGCCAATTAGGGAACAAACAACACGCGATAAGAAAAGGAAAAGATAATTGCGAATTACGTAAACAAATGAGTACAATCGGTCTGCGAAATTATTATATTTTCGGATGTATGCCGTTAGTTTTCCACGTAGAGAAGGTATATTAAAGACCGTTCAATTTTATTACCTGCGTTTGTTCGATCATTAGTTGCAAGTAAGCGTCGGCTTCTGATACTTTGTTATCAAAGTCTTTTATAGTTGCCGGAGGTCCGTTCGTGTCCCAACGCATCTAGAAACACAAAAAATAGAGAATAGTTAGTTAAGTACTGTGTTGAAAGTATTGATTTTTTTTATTTTTGCGTACATTAAATACATATCAAATACACGCATCAGAAAAACTTGTTTAAATCTCGTGGACACAAGAATAAATTGTGTCCACGACATTCAGAATTGTTGTTAGAATTGATTGTTTTCAACGCGAACGTTTCTGCTTATCAAATTCATTTAATTAGTGATAGAGAGAAAAAACAGTTTACGATTTAGCTAATTAAAATATTTATTATCTTCAGTTGCACATAACAATTTTGAAGCATGATACAAGGTAGAACAAGAACCTTGAACCACCAAATCGTGTAGCTGTAAACAAAGCATGGCTGTAAGTAGAGGGATTTTCAGGGAATTTGTTTAGATTTATATTCCCCGCGAAATACAAAATGTTAACGTTGTCTATAATCAAAATTATCAATTCAATGTTTGTCAAATATTGAATCTATTTCCAATAATCTAAAGAATTTTAAGTGTTTATTTATTCCAAATTCAACATTTATAATCTTTGGAATGTACACTTCAGATTTCAGTATTTGGACAGTTTTATCTTGTATTGTACAATGTAACAGGGACGGTCAACAAATCCATCGCGTTCAACCGATCAATCGCTAAAACATGGAGTTCAGTAATCAAATAACGTTCTGGTTTATTGTTAATAATGCGCGAGCTTATTTATTCGATGTGACTGTGCGAAAAATACCTGAAATGGAACGGCTTCTTGCCGTAAATCAGAAAGCTATGGATGTTTTAATATAAAAATGGGATTCATCACAAAGTATATTTATTTTACGGAAAAATACATAGGTACACATCATTTTCCGAAAAATATTTATACAAATATATTGTAGGTAAAGATTTGCATGTTAAACAATGCCACGTGATTAGTCTACAACTAAACTTATGTCAATCAGTCATTATGTAATGGATTTACACAATTAACATTATAATAACAGTATTTTGAGGACTAATCTAATGATACTTTTAATTTATAATATTTTTTTAACTAATGTCAAAAGACAAAGCAAAATCCTTGAGCATTCGCGTGTTTTTGTTTTATTTATAAATATTTCAGGTATTTGGGGTAATGTAATATTTGTTTGTTGTTTTACCCTGCTTCCGTGTCGGAAAATCGTGTCCTCGAGGGCGCGAACCCATTTTTCTCGTTCGGCTGCCGTTCTTGCTTGAAAGTGGAAGGTCTTGTGGTCTACGGTGATGGTGAAGGTGCTGTCTTCGTCATCGATGCCAATCACGGCGCCCTTTAAACGCACGCAACCCCTTCGTACGCCTCGCATCATTTTCTCCTTGGACTGCAACACGAACAAAAAATATCATGTTAAAATTTCTTTGAATATGAAAGGTGCATTTTTTCATATATTGTATGTAAATTATAGTTAGTACCGTCAGACGTAATGCCCTATGAACTAAATGCTGTTTTTGTTATTTCCAAATATTATAGTCAAGGTCTTTCAATTACGCTCGTGGAGGAAGTATGGATTGCACAAAAAAGTTACCATACATATATATACATACGATTGAGTTGGTCATTGCTTAGTTCTTGTGGAATTATAGACTGAAGTGGAGAAGAAGTTTAAGTTGCATTCACGAAATGGAGACGTACAATTATCTATTTCACGAAATAATAGGTGAGTATCAAATAATAAATATATTTAATTTATAACAAAATAATAAACAAATGTGAACATTTCAATTTGAATACAGCAGTAAAGAACTAATCTATGCATCTCAATTGAATTCAAATTTTAGAATCAGTAACATATAGATAATTTCTTTTATATACATATATTATGTTTATATCATGTTACATTAGATATTTCTTGTAGTCTTGTCTTTACTTGATTTATTTGCAATTTTCAAAGCATTTATCGGCAGGAAACATTTACTGATGTACGGAAATAGTTACCAGATTTTAAAAAAGAAACATGATTTTGTTAATTCAAATACTGTTTAAAGATCATTGAACTTATAAAATACTTGTTTCTATAAAAAAAATATTATATTTATAGGTGATTTGAGACATTTTTAAATTGGTTATCAATTTGATATTGTAGATTTTGTGAACAATAATAAATGCAATGTAAGCATGTTTCAAAATTGTGAATAATTAAGCGTATTTTATAAATGAATATTCGAAATAAAAACTATGATCATTAAGTTTCTTTTCAGAGTTTAAACAATCGATATTTTATCGGTGCACCGTGCGCTGTATTTTTAATTTCCTTCCTCAATTATACCGCGACCTTTAGCTTAGCTTCCATTGACAATTTTCCGATAATCCACATTAGAAAAATAATCCAGCTGTTTTCATGCATAATTTGAAATTATAATTTATTGCTTTGATTTGCAGACAAGAGGACCGAGAATTTGCCATTGATGAGCCCAGCCGTTCCGGTAATAATAATCGGCTTATATTTGCTCCTCGTTCTTAAATGCCTTCCCAAATATATGGAGAAACGGAAACCGTATGATTTGAAAACGGTAGTTCAGTGTTATAACATCATACAAATTATTAGCTGTTCAACGATGGTATACGGAGTAAGTTCACTGTCTTCGTTTATATTTCCATTGTTAAATAATTTATCTCCAGGTGTGCACTTCGGGATGGACGTTTTCTAAATTAACCTGTTGGCCGATTGAATATTCGTATGATTATTTACCAATGAGGATGCTAAATTGTGTGTGGTGGACGATGATTTTGAAGATTTCTGACCTCATTGAAACGATATTTTTCGTTCTCCGAAAGAAAGACAACCAAGTGAGCAATCTGCATCTGTACCACCACACATCAACATATTTTATTAGTTGGATTATGACGAAATACGTGGGAGGTATTCATCAATAACGATCTGCATTTATAAATCAAACACAATTATTGTTTCTTTTTTTTTTTCTTCTAGGTGCCATGTACACGTTTCCAATCATAATCAACAGTTTTATTCACGTGTTAATGTATACATATTACTTCCTTTCGGCTCTCGGTCCACAATGGCGACAAAGAATAAATCATTTAAAACCTAAGCTCACGATGTTGCAGATGGTAGGTCACCACCATCATCTTCAAATTTGAGTGATTTAAATTATTGATTTACAGGTACAATTCTGTATACTGCTGATCTATAGTGCGCAAGTATTTTATGGCGATTGTGATGTATCTTTTGGAATTGCGATAACATTCATCATCGATGTCATGGTGATCTTCGCTTTCTTCATTAACTTTTACATAAAATCTTACATGTGCAAAAAGAAGAAATAATAATAAATTAAAACATTTTATACAAATTACACTTTTTTTCACTCTTACATGAAAAATGAGTCCAGCTTCAAAGCAAAAAGTACGTGTACATTGCACTTGACCGTCTTCCATTCGCTGTACGTTGAAACCATTCGTTGTACTTTGAAATCTTACGAAATTAAAAAAATCAGTATTTCACAACTGATAAAGTAATGAAAAAAATAATAATTTTAAATATATTGCCGTGTCCCGAGATGGAATATCTCTGTACACTGTGGAATAATTTGTAGTATTGTCGTTGTGGAGTCTTAGTGGGTTTTATGGAAGAGGTTCACAAACTTTTTTGTGTCGTAGACCCCTTGCCATGTTTTTCGGTTTTGGGTAGACCCCCTTACTTACTTGATATTGATTTTTTGTAAATTTATTATTTATATTGGGACATCTTTATAATTATTAAGATCTTTTGTTTTGAGACTGCGCGTATGCTTGTAACAAGATGATACTGGTATATCATTATGTGCAGGTTTTTACAAGTTCAAAATGTATTGCCACCACAAAGCGAATGCCTACATCCTACAACTTACATAATTTTATAAACATATATAATACATTTTTTACTTCATAGGTACTTTTATAAATAATGTATAGGTCTTTATATTATAAGATAGTATAATGTAAGTAAATAGCTACTATCAGTGTATGTTGAGATCAACTATAGTGGACCCCCATTTTCATTTCATGGACCCCCAAATTTTTTTTTCGCTGACGTAGACCCCTTGCAAGTTGTCATAGGCCCCTGGGGGTCGATATGGACCACTTTGGGAATCACTGGTCTAGATTAAAGTCAGTATAATAATAGTATTTATTTAACACTTAGATGCTCGTGATTCTTAATCTAGCTTCCAATTGCTACAAGAGTCGCGGACTAACTAGGACTCCCTTAAAATAACAAAAGTGTCGGCGCCGGCGGGAGTTTTTATGTCTCCCGCTGCCGATAAGGTCTAAAGGGTGATAAATATTACAATTGTTTGGGGAGGTTAATTGTTCGTGGCGTAGTTTTTATAGTTGGTTGTCCGACTTTTACATAATCCTCCTTTTGAGACAGTGACCTAGATGGGTCGTAAAGACTAGCAGAATATGAGAAACCAGAGAGTTTCTCCAAAAAGGTTTTATTGCCCTATGCAGGTGTTGCAAGTGCCGATAAGCTTATCGTGGGAACTTTCCATAAGACTGTACTTGATATACAGTACTCATAGTACTTATTAGCATATATATATATATATATCAATAATTAATAATAAAGTGGTTGGACACAACATCATCTAGTCATTAAATAGAAAACCTGAACATTTCATATGTATGAAAAATGCTAATTTCATATGATTATATAAGAAAATTGCAAAACTTATATTTATCATCAAAATTGCAATTAAAAAAATAATCATTCAAATTAGCTTATTTGCAGTAATTCTTCTTTTCAATTTATTTAAGTTTTTAAATATTTCGGAAACAATTTAATTATATCCTAAGTTTCTAAACTTTTGTCAGCTGAGAAAGATAGGAACCTTGATGTAACATGTTTTTAAATAAAATAAATATTGATTTTATATACTCATTTAATATGGAAAGGTTGATAATTCGTATAGTATATATAGCGGTATAGATAATCATAACAATTGAATATTAAATCTAATAAGATATTCATGCGATTTTGCATTACGATAATAAGTTATCACGTAGATTTGATATGGAATTTTCTATAAATTTGGTACTCGACTTACAAATAAATCTGCAAAGAAGGAATTTAGTACATTGAGATAGTTTTCATTCTATCCAGAAATATTCTGCTAAAACAATAACAATAAAACTGAAACAATTACAATTAAACTGAATACATTTAATAAAACCCTATGAGTTATTTCAATTTATTTCTTTTGTGCAACCTTCTGACAATTGTTTATTAAAAACGCTACTATAATTAAAGCTAAATGCTTTGCTTTGAATAACAGTTATCGTTTGCATATAGTGTAAGTATGCCAGTATACGTGAGCGTATATTTTCCAAAGGAGTAAACTAAACAAAAATAAATATTAAAAGAAAATAAACATATATGAGTGGAAATGTAAACAGTACGCGGAATTATCTAAATGTAAATAGGAATGCGCAAGACCAATAACTTCATTTTAGGGAAAAACATCCGCAGTGAGAATTCGCTTCACTTTTCCTTGGGAACAGTTACACCCACTTGCCCTTACGAACGTTGACTTGTTCTTTTTTTTTGATGTTCATTAATAACAATAGAGCGGTTAGGCATCACCTGGTTATCTCTGATATGTCAGTGTACACTAAGTTTTCCACGATATTCTGTCAAAGATGTGCATCTAAAAAAAATATGGTTTTCTTTCACTCACCGTGTAATACGAGAGTAGACCGGCGTTTTCGTCCAGCACGAACCATCTGTACTGCCAGCCCTTCATCACATTAGTCCATTTGCTCAATGACCCTTCCATCTCGGCCATGTTTCAAAAATTAACTAACCTGAATAAAGTACTTGCTAAAATACTTCTGACAGTTCACCAAGCACAACTAGCGACACCAACCAGACGAATAATGCAACATACACATTCTTATCATCGCTCCAACTTTCGATCCGTTCAAGAGAAAAAAAAATTACAATAAGTAGGCCACCAAGAAAGCACCACTAGTTCTAAGAATCTCCGTTTGGATAATTAATGTCAATTGATATAACTAGAAATTATATATCAAATTGTTAATTGGGTTACATAACTTTAGATGATATCAATTTTTAATAATTTGAAATTGTTCAAGACGCGCAAACTAAGTGAAGCTGAGAAGAGAATAATTTAATTGAATCCTAGAATAGAAATATTTATTTAACAAAATTAATCACTTCATTAAAGTTTGTAATATAAAAAACAGCTTTGTCACAAGCAAAATCGTTTCATTATTGCATAATTGTATTAAATAGCATAATTGTAAAATTATGAATGATAGTATTCAACAGTCATTTGAATATTACACATTTTAAATTTAAATAGCTTAGACTTTAGATTGTTGAATCAAAGGTTAAACAAAACTGAATAAAACATATTTTTGCGTTAATGCAATTAAAAATATATAAATAATTTTGGTTTGATTCTTTTAAATGACGGAGCAATATTCATATACAACTCATGAGCTACTTAACTCTAAACGTTTTATGGTAATAATAAAATTGAAACAAATATAAATGAAAAACTAAACGATCTGCATTTAAAATGTTCTGTTAGATTTGCTACAATGTATACACATATACTTACGGAATGCGTCAATGTCTTGATAAAATATTTTTCAATTTTTATATTTTATGTTTCTTAAAATTAAATCAACTAAATATTGGGCTTGAAAGATTACGAATGCATATCGTTTTAGTATCATTATTATTTTGTGTTCAAACAATAAATGTTATGCAATTCATCAGGATATAGTAAAATTAAATGCAAAAAAACGTATCTAAAATATTGAAATATAAAAGTTATTGGAAGCAAATAACTTAATTAATAAGATAATATTTTTGTGTAGTAAAGTAGGACACTCCGTATATAAGAAGATACATTCCCCGAGAAGAAGCGTTCAGTTTGTAAAGTAGAATAAGCGCGCTCAACAAAATTTTCTTAACAATCATAAAACGCATGTGATTCAATATTAAGTTTCATACATAAAACAAAAAAATAAAGCTGTATGTAAATTTATATTTTCGATATATGTTAATCGCGTATTCTGACGATAGTTAATTGTAAATGTGTACATTTTGTTTCGTGTATATAAACGTCGGTGTTGAACTGCAGGACGCGTTCAGTCCTTTTCGATCCACTACGACATGGATACGTACTACAACCACCTATTCGTGAAACTCGCAGGTCAGTTGATTTTTCGCACGCAAGCTAAAATGAAAATCCAATTTCATTGCATCGTCATGAAGTCGGTGAGAATGTTCTATTAAATCGTTATTTCCAATATAGAGCTTTTTTTATTCAATCCAAAAAGTGATGGTGGTCGTTGGCCATCCAGCACGTTAGCATTTTAGTGTGTGCATTTAGTCTATAAATAAATGGTTTAATTTTTATTAGGTTAATATAAATACGTCATTATTTCGTGTTTCCCTTTGTGAGAAATGTATTGTTTGAAAAATAATTATTTTGCTAAAATACTATATAATTGCATATGCCAAGCGAATCATTAACAGCTATCGCGAAGCGTGTTTATACATTAATTACTGTTTATCATTTGTTTGCAATTTTAAAAACAAAATTAATGACTAAATTTGTACTTATTTTTAAATTTTTAGATGACAGAGTGTCGTCATGGCCGTTAATGCAGGATCCAACCAAAATCTTGCTAATAATTTCCATCTATTTATACGGGGTCTACGTCTATTTGCCAAAGCATATGAAAGGCCGGAAGCCGTACAACTTAAAAAACATAATCCAAATCTACAATGTTCTTCAAGTCATTTCCTGCTTGTACATTGTACATGGCGTAAGCATATCCTATCATTTTTGGTAGCAACAATATAACATTTGCGTTTTTATTCTCAGTTGGGTGTTCATGGATGGTTCGGAAAATACACAGTCAAATGCCAAACGGTTGATTACTCGGACGACAAATCAGCTCTAAAAATGCTCAATTATGTCTATTGGACGTTAATACTGAAGATCGCCGAGCTTCTGGAAACTTGCTTCTTCATCCTTCGCAACAAAATGAACCAGGTGTCTAAATTACACGTCTACCACCACTGTTCAACTTTGATGTTCGCTTGGCTCACCTGCAAATATATGGGAGGTAATATTAAAAACGAAACTAATTGTTGAAAGCAAATCTTCTACTTATATTACATTCTTTTTTTTATTTGTGTATATAGGAGGAATGGCAACGTTCGCAATAATTATTAACTCGACCATACACGTGATTATGTACTCTTACTACTTTCTCGCGGCGTCTGGGCCTAGAATCCAGAAGAAAATATCATGGGTGAAGCCGAAAATCACGATGATGCAGATGGTCCAATTTTGGGTCCTACTATTGCATTCTGTCCAAGCTCTACATCCAGATTGTAACATGCCAAAACTCCTAGCTTACATCTTTCTTCCAAACCTGGCCATTCTTTTCGGCTTCTTTCTCAATTTTTACTTCAAAAGTTACACTTCCAAAAAGTTGCAATAGCATCCAAATCTGTCTCAACAAATTTACGTACAAATTGCAAATATATTTAATACTTACATCCTCCTGATTTACGATCACAGTCGCTATTTGCTGTGCAGATATTTGTACATAATATTTAAAATCGCTTAATTTCACTTGTTCTAAATTATAATATTAAATTATAATCTTGTAAATAATTCACAGCTAGTTTATTAATTTAAGAAAACTTAAAATTTAGCTTCAATTTGTTATTGTAATTCAATGTTTAATTAAAGTAGGTTTAAACTCTAAAGGTGTAATTAATAAAAGTCCAATATCATAGTGCGTTATATAATTATAGTAGACAAAAAACATAAAAAGAAAAAAAAAACATTTAAATTTGTATTCTATCAAAATTGTGCAAAATGTAAAGTAGGTAAAACCCATAACAAAGTAAGTAAAAAGTAGTTTTCAAAAATATACAACTTAATTATTGATATAAAAAACACTTTTATAAATTGTTGTTAATAATCAGAATTATTTATATGTATTTATTTGAATTTTATATTGCAATAAAAATTATCTTTATCAAAAAAATATTATCATTTATATAAGGAGTGAAATTAATTATTATTACTTGTTTTCATTGGTTGTAATAAAAACATTTTAATATGTTTAGCATTTAATTTTCATATTTATAAGTTTAATTCATACATAAACATGATTGTTTAATAAAACATGCAAGGTCATATTCAAAATGAACAAGTTATTAAATTTGTTACTTTCGCTAATTACAATTTATTGGTTATAAATGAAACAAATAATATAAATACGCAATTATATTTTTAATAAAAATAAAAATACAAAAATATACACTAAAAATCTATGATACACTGTACATAATAAAATATAAAATATTTTTTTAGAGAATGAAGATTTGCAATCGTGTCGAATCCAATTCAATTAAATAATAAATGATAAAAATAATAAAATTCTACTCGTGGTTTGAGCGAATGGCAAATTTTGAAACCTACACACGTTATGTCTAGAATAAAGAAAAAGAAGCAAACCCACAGGGAAGCGTAAAGTAAAATATATAAGTGTAAAAATCATAATTGTAAAATAAATCCTATTTCAAGTACCCATGTAGAAAGAGAAAAGAGTAGATTTCAAATTCGCCGCATGATATTTATTGTATAAAGTCGATAAAAATTGATGTCATCTGCATGTATGATTGTATGTATGTATGTACAAAAAAAAATGTAGGGGAAATAGAAGAATGCGCGGAGAGAAAGAGACTTTCACTCAATAAGTGACCTAACCTTCGACATTTTAAAGTTCTGCTTTCAATTTTGTTTTTAATGCGACGATGGCATTTGATACTCAGTCTTACTGTAGCCGGAACTGATAGCAACGTAGCTGCTTGCTGAGGGCGTTAAATCTTCACTGACTTGCATGCCGGAAATGTCGACGAAGCTCTCCAATTGTTCACTGCCCTCCGCCTCAAGATCGGTCTGCATCGGATCGATGATGGGAACTTTGCTTTCTATGAGCTCGGAAGCCGCCTCGTCTAATTCGACGTCATCACCGTAATCTCTTCTGTCGATTCCTTCTGGTACCGGGACTTTTGTTTCGACACGATTTGAAGCAGCCTCCTCTTCTTTTTTTTCATCGGTATTTGATTCTGCGGCGTCCACAAACGCCGAGGACAACTCTCCGTCCAATTTGCTAACCGTCTGAGTTCCCACGTCAAACATGAAGATCTCTCTATCTTTAGCATCCGATCTAAAATTTAATTAATTAGAAAAAAATCTGAAGAAAATCATAAAAGAAAAATAATTATTACCCGGTGACTAATAGGATGACGGCTTGCTTGTCGCTGGTGGTCTTGTTTTCTTTCTCCAGGAAAGTCTTGTAGTTGTCGGCAGTTGGATTTTTCAGCAAATCCTTTAAAGCTTGATTTCTCACAAACTTAATCTCATCATTTACCTGACTTACGTCCCGTTTGCTTTTGGCGAATTCGTAATCGATCGGAGCTAATACAACGACACTGTTTATATTTTTGCCTTTCAACTCTGGAACGTCGGGAATGGGAAATTGGGCGCCACTCACTTTGAGCGGAAGATAACGATTGTATGTCTGGTCGTTGAGCACGACCGGCTCCAATTGCGTGGATCCTTCTTTTACGTAAGAGTCGTGAATTTTTTGACCTTGTTCGGTTTGCGGGTCATAGTGCACCACTTTCATCTCGACCGGTGCTTTCGCTTTCACCTCTTCAGTTTCAGACGCTTCCGGTTCTTGGTCATCTTCCACAGGTTCACCATCAGGCTTAACGATTACAGGTTTTGGTTCACTTCCAGCCAGCTGTTTTTCACCGCCGGCATTGTAAAAGTTGGCCAACTGATCTGGTGGTAACGCGGAAATTGGGATATCGCCGACCTTGTCATAATCCAAAACAGATATATGAGCGTTCTTTAAAATTCCAGAAGAGAGCAATTGTTCACGAAGATCATCAGGAACTTCATCAGGCAATTGGATGTTCAGTGATTTCAAATCGATAGTTGTTGATTCAGGTTTTGCAGTTGTAGTAGTCGTGGTCGTTGTTGGTGCGGTCGAGGTCGAGTAATAATAATTTTTAGTTGTTTGGTATGTTGTAGGTCTTTGAGTTGTCGTGTAAACTGATTGTTGTGGATTAGAAATAGGTTGGTTCGTCGAGATTTGTTGGTAGGATGAAGCAAAATTCTGATGCTGGATGTTAATTTGAGGTGATTGAGGAATATTGGTGAATTGTTGCTTGATCTGTTGCGAGTATTGCTCTGGTGTCAGATGATTTGGTTGATTTGCTGGTGGAATGGATATATGCTGTTCGTATTTTGGAAGTGCTTGGATCAGTTCACCGCCTGGAGGGAAATTCGGAATATTCTGTGCATGCTGATTTTGTTGATTCTGATTTTGCGCATGCTGATTTTGTATATGAACGTTCTGTTTGTTAATGTGTTGGTTTTGATTATTCAAATGTTGATTTTGTTGCACCAAATGCTGGTTCTGTTGATTATGCTGAACGAATTGTTGATTTTGCTGAACCAAATGTTGACTTTGCTGTTGTTGGTTCTGCTGATTAAAATTATACCGTTGGAACTGATTCTGTTGAGAAACCAGAGCTTGAGCTTGCGGTCTTTGACTCTGTTGGTATTGTGACTGTTGAACAACTGGTTTTGGTTGTTGCTGCTGTTGTTGTTGTTGTTGAACGAATGGTTTTTGAGGCTGCGGTTGTTGTTGTTGTTGATAGTTAATTTGCTTGGGTTGTTGTTGAATTTGACTTTGTTGTGGGAACTGAGGCCTTGTGCTGAACTGCTTTTGTTGTTGCGGGGGGAATGAATTGAATTTATTTTGATTGAAGTTTTGTGGGCTTTGATTCAACGGCAGTTGTGGATTAACGGGGAAATGAGTTTGTGTGCGAGGTAATTGGAACGATTGATGTTGACGCTGTTGATTGTATTGCGGAGGAGCTGGGTGTGATGGGAAAGTTGATTGCTGATTTGTGAAACTCGATTGAGCTTGGTGATTGACGTAGCCGGGTGCCGCCGGTTGATGGTGTACAGTTGGCGCTGGTTGATGATTTTGGAACGAAGATTGGTGATTTTGGAAGTTGGACGGACTTGTGAATTTAGGTTGGTTAAAGTTGAAAGGCACGTAAGGTTGTGGTAAGCGCTGTTCGCTTCTGTACTCTTGGAATGCAGATTGATGACTATCGGGGAATCTCCTACCCTGCGGGAGAGAAATAGCAGGTTGTGGAGCAGATTCGACAATATCGTCGTCGTGAGGATATTTTTCCTGGTGATGTGAATGTTTGGATCCACCGAAAGTTACATGTATTCCTGTATCGGCATGGAAAGTTTCAGAATCTGGTTTTATAATTGCTCTGATGGTGGTTGTTAATGGTGGAGCGTATGTTACCGGAGGCTCATACTGCGGAGGCTCCTCTTGTACGGGTTCCTCTTGAATTGGTGAAATTGCCGCAACCGGTTTTTCGTAGATTACACTGTCCTTTCCACTTCCATGCGGATTTTTCTTGTATTTCACGTAGAACACTTGGACTTCCTCTTTCTTCTTTTTAAGTGGTGGTGTTATAGCCTGGACAGGCGATGCAGTGGTGTTCGCTTCCTTAATGATGATTTCAATGATTGGCTCGGGTTCCTTGATATAAACGGGCCTCTCGACAATATGCTTGAGACCATAGACATGCGGGTTCACATGGTTGTTATCACCTACCAGGTCATCGTGCTTGGTAAGCTCGTTGTGCGGTTGTGGCAAGGGATGCAGGTGGCTTGGATCATACAAAGGATCTCTCTGGGAATAATGGACTAAAGGTTCCATTTGCACGGCGTAAGGTGGAAGTGCATAAGGCTTGTTCTTTCTGTAGAAACTGTAAGGTCTGTTTCCCGGGAAGAACGTCGGATATCTTTGCGGCGGTATATTGGAGATCCTCCTCTCGAGTCTGAAGTTGTTATTGTGGTTATTCTTCGGATAGGGGTGCGTGATGCTGTATTCCAAATTCCGCTTTCCCCTGACCTCTTGCTTCTTCTTATTGGACCCATCTTCGGCCGCAAGAATCGCGGCCAATAAAAGCGAAAAGACTGCCTGCAATAAAGAAAGAAAGAAAAATCTGGGTCAGAAAATATAAATTTTATTCACAATATTTGTATGCGGCTTTCATTTCACCGAGAAATCCGAAACAATCGATTTGAAAACACACATATATAGATAAATCGGGGCTCGCTCCCCGCCTTGAATGACTAATTCCGATTCCCGGAGTAATGCTTTCCAAAAGCGGATTCCGATGTCGTGTCTGCTATTAGAGTGCTTCAGCTAGAGCTCAATCTCTCGTCGACGAGGCTCGTTAAAAAGAATTTAATGAGAGTTAACTTTGACTTGTCCAGACATACATTCCTTTGCACCCATCTAAAGACGATTGGAAAAAGAAGAAGAAGAAGAAGAAGAAGAGGAACAGAAGAAATGAAAAAGCATAAAATGATTTTCTATGATATCTCTGCCCCTGCAATGATTTACTTCGGGCATTTCGACAAATAAAAGCCGATTACGTTGACCTTGGACACAGGTATTTCGTTTTTGATATGACCCACATAAATCAACAGGTAAACATTTTTTTGTATGTGCTTCTACATTCGATTACACTTTACTCACATAATCTAGCTTCTTCTATATATGCATAGGATTTATGTAATTTCACAACAATCGTTAAAGGTTAATAGGAAAAAGAACTTCTTGCTTGCCTTTCACAAATTTCACAATGAAAAATTCTCTTCCCGATTTGGCGTAATAATAATTTCCATAACTATGTATCAAACAAAAAAAAATCAAAAGATCCTATCAATTTGTAATTGCTTATATCGTTTTGATACAAAAATGTAAAAAGTAGATAAAGAATATTTATGGAAACAAAAGAGATTATAATCTTAAACATTAAAAGCCTTTTTGTTTCAAGCAACGAATGTGAGTTTAATTTCGACAAGAGTCTCAAACCTGTAATTACGGATTTTCGACGCTTCTAAATGCCTGGCAACGGAGGCAATTACATTGTTTTCTTCAATTTTCAACACTCAGCCGGAGAGAATTTCAAATCCATTAATTATAATATTAAAAAGACTATTTGAATATTTACTCTTCTAACTAACAAAGCCTGTTAGTTTGAGAGTAGAGAAATCGTATTTACTTTGATATTTCCCTTTGATTGATGGCACCCCATTAACCGTCTCGTTACGTAAATCCCCTGCAGTTCTCCTTTTATTTAGTTTATACTTTTTTTTTGTATGAACTGTCGAACAAATTCGTTTAGAAAGTGAATTGTTGTCGGAGTCTCCTCCTCCCCGTCCAATTAAGGAACTGAAACTTGTAAACTTGCGAGCGAGTTACGTAAGCCATTTCATCTTCCTAAAATTATTTAGTGAAAGTAATTTACAAGCAAACAAACAACAGCGAAAAGAAAGGGAGTAATGTGGGAATTTTCACCAAACCAAATATTTGATGAAGAACCAAAAAAAAACAAAGAAGAGAGGAAATTTCTCTTCGCTAAAATTTTCGGTTGCAATTAAAGAGGCAAACGTACGTAACATGTCTGCATTGCACAATAACAAGCAAGACAAGTGCACGAAGATGGTTTTAGTGAATAAGGAAATGAAAGTGAAGAGTGCGCTCGCCTCTTACTATTCCCTCCAAAAGCCGCGGGTTCACATGTATAGATACTTTTTTTCCCTATCCTGAAACCGATCGATGCACATCGCTTGCGTAATCGCCTCGGAGACTATTTTTTCAGTTACCGAACGCGGCGAGCCGTGAAATTTCAGAGGTGAAATTACTACACACGCCTCTCACCTACCCGATTCGAATCTATCGAGGCGCGCATTTCAATGCAGCCACCTTCCAAACGATCAAAAGGGAAGATAACAATCTCTTAGAAACGCATCTCCTCTAATTAATGGAGATAATCTTAATTCAACTTAAAAAAATGGAAATCAATTTTAATGCTTGAAAGCGCGGTGTTCCTAAAAACGACTCATTCTCCATATGAGAAATTCCAATGGATAGTTTAATCAAATGGAACGTGCTTGTTATTGCATAATCATAATTTTATTATGTAGATTCAAATAATATGTTGCGAAATGTAAAAGTTTGTTATATTTTATTGCACCGGTTAACGAGTTCGAACATGTTTTAGACATTCAATTATGAAATCAATTGAACCATTATTGTTTCACAATGCAAATTAATATCAGCTCAATATTTCTAGTATTCGTGTTTTGGTTTTAGAATTTGTATTTCACTTATTCGTATTACTCATTGAAAAGCACTTATTCTTTTTAAGGAAAACTAGGAAGTCTATTTTTCCATTGAATGAAAAATACTTCTCTAATGAAATAAAAACATTCACAAGGAAGATTATATTACTTAGTAAGATATGTATTAGAAAGTTTTTTTCAAACATTACTCATAGATTGCAAGTTCTTTCAATATTTTGTGAATCTATAAGCTCCTAAATCCTTAGTCAATTCAAAGAAACATATATTTTCATCTAAGATACACTGGAACCTCACTTAAAGAGCAAAATGAGTTATTCGAAAAATGGCTTGCTTGACGAGCGACGTTTCGCATAACGAGTGACGATGAGAAGATTAGTCCCGGATTGCGTGCTTGCTACATCATTTTTAAAACTTGTGTACACACATATACACATATTATGTGTATTTTTGAATATACGAGTAAAAATCCGGAAATTTTGGAACGGATTAAACTCGTTATTTGGTAGAAACACAATAACATATTCCGAAATACTTCTAACGTTGTTTTAACTATTAAGAAAATATATTTTGTTTTTAAATTATTTAAAGTGTCACAATAACTAAATTATTAATTAACTGCATTAGAGACATTCATAATAATTTAAATTATTTAAATTAGTTTTTTTTTATCCATAGTTTCGAATTTTACAGATTATTTTTATAATTATTTTATTTGATATTAAACACAAATATATCAAAATTATATTTATATATCATAAATATTCAAATTATATAATTTACTATAATTTATTATAACCTTATTATAATCCCGAAATACTTAAAGAAATTATTATCTTATTGATATAATTTAATTATAACATTATGCAAATATATAATTTTCGTTCATTTAAATTTATTTACCCCATTTTTGTATAAAAAAAATGTATCTAATTTATTAGTCATATAGAAAGCAAAAGCTGTCTCTTCTTATAATTTTTTTTTTCTTTGAACGAAATATCTGTTTTTGGATTATGGAGATTTCAAGTGTAATAAAGACGGAATTGAGAATACATAAATAAAAAAAAGGTGAAAGACAGAGAAAAATAACTTTCTATTTTATCTTTTACTTGTGGCGTATGCAAATTACCGGTTAGTGTGTCGCTAATGTAAAAAAAAATATAGACGTTAAAAGAGAGTAAATTTCTTAATAGAATTCGCGTAAATGCTAATAATTTTCTATTCCTCGATTTCAATGCAATTAAAAATGGCAAAGAGGAGAAAGAAAGAGCGCCTCTTCAATTAATAACAATAACTTATTGTTTGTTTAATAAGATAATTTCTACTTACTATGAACTTAATCCACATTTTTTCAGATCCTTTTAACACTCGATCACTAAATGTCACACTCTAATTGCTTTTTACTGTCTCAATTTGTTGATTGAAAAAAAAATATATAAATAAGTAGAGAGAAAAGATTCTTTCTTAAATGCACATCAGTAGTTGTTCATCTCGCGCTTTCTATTCTCACTATTGATGAGGAGGCACAGTAACACTGTGAGATGTTGACTGAAGAAGTGGCAGAGATATCAGCACCACTACTACTACTTCTTCTTCTTCGGTGAGTGGTGGTGAGAAGAAGGGGGCTGCTTCTAGTGATGTTCTTCTCTTGAGAAAGTTGCCCCCTTGAGAGTAAGAAGTAAGTGTGCACTGCTCAGGTATTGTGGCACTTGTAAAAAACGGACCCGTCCTTCCACCGGTTTTATACCGCGACCAGGCACAATGTCCGTGCGCGCCTTCTTCGGAATTCATCTATTTTTTTTTATTCATCCTCTCTTCGTATACCTTTCTTTGTTATTCGTGTTTCATAACACCACTCTATTGTTCCTGACTGCAATTACGTATGTTTTAATTACGCGATTCCCAAATTACCCTCCAAATTTCTGGAAAGAAAGGCAGAGAGTTTCGTGGAAATTTCCTTAATGCATGTCATCTAACAATCAAGTAACATAATTCATTATTTTAACCAAAATGTTTATATAAAATCACATAATTTTCTAAATTAGTTATTAATGTTTTAAAGTTTTAAATCAATATAGTCATAATTTAGGTATTTATTGTATTTAGGTAATGTAATGTGTAAGACTGAAACAAATATAATGCTGAGACTATTGATATTTCAGCATCATTAACTAACTATCGTATATGCTACATTATAGGGAAAATTATATCATTTTATACATATAGTAAAATGTTATTTCAGAAAATATATTGTAATCTTAAGGAAATTATAAAAAAAAACATATAGCGATGTATAAGAATAAAGAATGAAGTTCATGAAATAATACTTTATTAACATTAAAGTTATCAATTCTGTTATTGGTCTGTAATACTTAAGAAATGGGTTAATAAAGTCGTACACATATGCTATTTAAGAAATAAAATGAGGTCTAGATACATTTATTATAAAATTTTTGAATGGATAGAATTGCAGGTTAGTCAAAGAAATCGACGTTTTCATTTTTGTCAAATTAAGGTCATAATATCTTTTCAAGGAGTCGTTGTATCGTTTGAATTAAATAGTATTTGTAACGTCTAAAAGATTCAATGAAAAAAAAAGAAAGAAAATAGCCACAATAACCGCAAACAAAAGATTAGAAGATTTATAGGTAGATATCGGTGAAATATTGTGTGTAATTTTGGGAGGATAGATCATATCTGGATCCCTTTATTGAAGGCAGACACCTTCTTTAAAAAAAAAATATAATCTTTCTAAATTGGAAATTGCCTTCTTGTCTCCTGTTACCTGCCGAGAGTCGATGCAGGTGCATGCATTCATTCAGGTTATTGAAATATGTAGGGGGCCCACCCATTCCGCCGGCACAGCGAAAGTGTACACGCACATTTTTAGGTTTTCGCACCACGAAAATTGCAGTGGAAATATGCAAACAGATTTCCGCGTCCAGAAATCATTAAATAAATTCGATCTGAAAATGCCAAACTTAGAAAGTTCTCTCACTGTTTGATGGAAAAATTACTGAATTTGTTTGATTTCGATAAATATTGCTCGCAATGTGAAAAAAGAATAAACTGTTGAAACTTTCTTCGGCGCGTTTTTGAGCTGTGCAATGAACATGAAGAAGCAAAAGAAGAAGACCAAAAAGAGGAGGAAGCAGAGTAGAAGAGGTTGCTAATATTGGAATGGCGAGTATAAAAGGATTGAGGTCAGTGGTCCATCCTGGTCTATAAGAGATTCTTGTCGATATGTCACCAGCATACCAATTAAGTAACACGTCTGTATATGCACCTCATTGCGAATCTTCATTTTCAGCAAAAAAAAAAGAATAATAAAGAAGACGAATAAATACAACATGGATGAGAGTTCCAATAATTTGCAAATGACAATTCCAAATTTATGTTCAAGTTTACGTATTTGTAATTTGACTATTTGGAATTATTTCTTTGATTTAGTTTCATAATTATAAAAAACATACAAATATTCAAAATACGATAGTCTTAATTTGGATTTTTAATTATTTCTTAAAATTTTGACTCATAATTGAGGATCAATCAAGCAACTTTTGCAGATTCAAGTGGCTATAATTAATGATACTTTTATTAATTACTTCGCGTATTCACATTACCCATAAATGCTAATTTAGTAATTTCTAAATTACTGCATTTAAAACAATTGAACTACAAAATATAGAAAAAAAATTCATATGAAAAGTTACGATATTTTATTGCGAAAACCATATGAATAATAAACGGTTCGAATAAATTAAAGGAAATAATTTATTTATATATGAATGAATAATGCATTCAGGATTCAATTTCAATGAATGCATTTCATTTTGATATTGCAATATATTCACTAAAACATCTAAAATGCAATAAAAACTTAATAATATATGCCAATGTCATAATCAAATTATTAATTATTTATAGAAACATCTAGTATGTCAAATGGGAGTTCAAAAAATTTACATACAATTAGATATTCTTTCTGAATTGACGAAAGCTTAATTTGAAAGTTTCCCAATTTGAATCTGTTTACCTTTCATATATAAATTTTTTGTACCGCAGTAGAAACAGAGTTTTAAGTTGCTTTTACAATTAGTTATAGATTTGCCCAAGGATATAAATGTATTAAAAGAGGGAGATGGAGAGGTGAACTGGATAATGAATTGGTTGGTGCATTGTTACATCACTGGCGCTCTTCTATACGAATATATATATATTTTTTTTTTCTTCACTTTGAATAAATTAATTATTAAGTAAATTACTAATTATCTCAACGTGTGGGATTTCAAAGTGAACTTTCGAGAAAAGAACTCGTTCCATGTATATGTATATACACACATGTTATATTCTTTTGGTATCGAAGAAGGCAATCGAACTTTCAGAGAATGTATTGTGATCATAATTTTTTTCATTCATTCTTTCGGAATTTTCTAAGTGAAATGAGTTTTTTTGTTGGTTTTTTCTTTCTTCTTCTTCTTCCGTATATGTTTCGTTGATAAATTTGAAAGTTCATGCGTTTTCGGTTGTCGCCCGGTCCGAAATTTCACTCCACTTCTAATTGATCCCATTACGTAAACATGGAACTAGAGAGGATCAACAATAAAGAGGCAACGAAATTGCGTAACGAGTGTGCGTGTAATTGCCAATTTCTCATGGAGCTCATTTCTTTTATGGCTCGAGTCCGGACGAACGAACAAACGGCAGACGTTCTAAAAAAAAAGAAGAAATATTGTGCAATTTCTCTGAAGCTCACTTTTATGCAACAACGTACTTAATGGACGGCCTTCTTTCTTGGAGACGCTCACTCTAAATATTTCGCGTCGTCCGATCAATTCGATTTTGAAATGTTACCATCTTTAGTATGGAAGATTCATTCCCATTCCTTGTGCACACACACAGATAATCTTCGAACGACTAATCTGTTATTCGCCATTGGGAAATCTTGTAAACGATTTTTGAGTAACATATGGGAATATCAATAAATTTGTTGATTCAGAATCCATAATAGTCATCAAATTTCGAAATTTATGACCATGAATTTTACAAAACGCATTAATCAGCTTCATTTTCGGTATAAAATTTGATAAATAATTAAATTTTGCGTAATTTATTTTTATTTCTTTTGCATTATACGCTTCATATTGCATTTGTCATCTTAAGTCATTCATTTCTTGTATTATATGTTTAATTCTACCTATTCTCAACATTCCCCATGTGCATTATCCATATATATTATTATCATTGTTCGTAATTTTCTGTAAAAACTGTAATTTCTGAAGGCTGAAAGCCCATACCGGTCTCCACAACATGTAAAAAAGAAATATTTTAATTGAATTGAAATTGAATCTCTTGCATTTTAAGAAATTATATTTTACCATTCAAAAAGTTTTGCAAACTTAAAACTACATAAAATTTATTTGAAAAGTTGAAGATTTATTTAAAAGCAAACGGACCATCTTCAAATTCAATTCAAAAGCTATCCACAAACCATAGAAATTAATCTTCCATAAATCACTTCAACCATTTAGATAATTTATGAAAAAATAAGCAAACTTTCAGGCTTCAGTGTGGTATCGATTCATAAATAATTATTGTACAACATCATTAAAACATTCACTTAAATAACGTCTATTCAAGTTAATGTTATAATTCGTATCTAAAATAAATTTAACAATCACCTGCAAATGTCGAATGACGTCAACACACAAGAAGATACACAGCTTATGCAATAAAAAAAAGCATTCACTTAAAATGCATAGAGTAATAAAGTTTAACAAGAAATTAAACTGCGACTATTTCACAATTCGAAGTAATATAGTGTTTGTCATAATTGAATCGGATCTTCATATAACTGTGCAAGAGTTTGCAGAGAATTTAAAGCATCACACACAATAACTGAAAACCACTTAATTGTTTTGGACTCGTTATGAATCTCGACGTTCGCATGACTTGAAAAAGATTGACTTAAAAGAATGAGTCAATATTTATAATATGCATCTCAAACGCAATGAAATCGTCAATTGTCAAGAAAAATTCATCATCGACAATAACATCAATCAAAAATGATAATGATCCGAGATCATACTATCAATTTGGTGGAGTTATTTTCCATCCTAGGAACCAAACGATCAATTTAGATCGTTCATCTTTGGTAACTCGTGAAAAATTGTTGGTAAGTGATATTGCATCCCGTATAAGTATAACTCAGACCTTATACCATGAGATTACCATTTATTTCGAAGTTTGCAAAACTCTTTGAATGGTAAAACTTTCACTAAGTATGATGACGTGATATCGCATTTGGTTCAGTTCAGTTTTGCTGAAAGAGACCAGCAGTTTTATGAGCTCAGAAACATGAAGTAGTCAGAAAGATGACAAAGCTTCATCGAATAAAATGGGTTAAAGTTTATTGTTTGTATACAAAAAAAAGAGTTTTAAAAAAATAAAAAATAAATCTTTATTAGTCACCAATTGTAACCAAAGGGCTATCGACCTAAGTCTTTCTACCGAAAAAAGTTTTATTTTACACTAAATAAAGAAAATCGTTCTGAGTAAACAGTAACTTTGAATAATGACGATAATGTGGTAAAGTTATCAAATAAAAAAACTGGACGATGAACTTATGTAAATGACGATAAGTCACCGACTACATAGGAATTCTTCTAAATTACATAAATGGAAACACCACTAAATGATGCGTCACCAAAATTTGAGACATTCCAACTAACAACTTCCTAGAAAATCTTCAACTATACTTATACGAATTACTTCTTTACTGATATCTAGATGATTTTCAAACTTCTTCAAAACTGTGTCAAATAATAGAGTTTCTTGTTATTTGACAATTCGCGATAAATAAAAAATGATTCAGCTAAAGTTGAAACTGTTATTGCTCAATTTATGCATGTGAACATGTTCTCTCTGACAAACGCATATTTTTATAACATTGGGAACTAATAAATAACTACCGGAAACTAACATAATAAGAAAAAATCACACAGAGTTTAGATATTGCTTGATTAAGTATCGTATGCAAATATTAACCTTTCGAACGGAAGAAGAAACGCCCGATGATCTGTATCATTCGTTGGTGTAGTGAATGTGTGTAATAATAACAACACCTAAAATATGATACCGATTTTTCGGAAGCCAATTTCGTATAAAAAGAATTTATTGTGAGAATTTCGACCAACGGCAGAAAATTCCATGAGAAAGTGAAATCTTCTTTTGTAAAAGCAAATATATACTACAATATTTAATTAATGTTTAATAGTTGTATTTATTAATTAAATTAATGATTCTAACCTTTTTTTAGAACTTTAAAATTATTGATTGCCAATGATTTAAATTCCAGTGTTACAAAATATTGTTTCCATTTAAGTCAGTTACTAAATCTTATGTGTACTTCCTGTGTAAATGAACCGTTTATTTAGTTTTATAAGAATACGCATAATACCGGTAGTAAACACAACCTAGAAACCGAAATCTCGATTTTCATCGGAAATCACGTAATGATCACACAACAGAACCCACGTAACGATTTGTTTTTGGTGTATATTTTAAGGTCAAGATTCAGATTTAACGGCGCTTTTGTTTATACACATGTGTCGATATTCATAATTTCAAATTTGTTAATAATTGAATATCTACCTTTATTGAAACTCTGCGTTTTTTGGAATTATGAATTATTCTGTAATTTTTGCTTTAAATTTACTTTAAATATATATTTTTATAGTAATATCCTAATTATAAGTAAATAATGTACATATTTGATTACAAAATGATACATTTTTTTAATTAGTTTCGTAGAAGAAAATAAGGTTTTACAAGGATTAAGACATGTTTGTAAACAAATGCTTTCTCACAGGAATTCTTGAAATATTTTCGTTATATGTTTTTGAACAAACAAGAAAAAAAAGCACGAGGAAATTATTTTATGGCTATGTGGAAAAGAAACTTGATTGAAATGAAAGTCTACTAAATACGTGTATTCATTTGAAGAATAATTATTGTACTTCCTATTTATTTAAATATAATTTGCGAAAAATAAATAGATTACGATAATAATAGCAGAGCGTAAGCACGTGTCCTACCTTACGTAATTAAACGTGTTCAAAAGGCAGTGAGAAATGGAAAGTGTTTGCAAATAATAATAAAACAAAAAGCGCGCACGAACCGTCACCAAATTGGGAGCAACTTTTCTAAATTAAATTTCACTTGCATTCGTTAATAACAAACGATGACACGTACTTATTTCATGTAATAAAACTAAATTAATATCTCTTTCCAATTTACTATATAATATATATTTAAAATAGAAAAGAATATTGGAGTTATGAAACATATAAATATATGTTGAAGAAAAAAACGTCGGATCCCTTTTTTTTTGAAACGTGCTAAGTTAATTAGATGTCCAGTTCTTGTTTAATCTTCCACCTAGTGCGGAGTGAAGAATACCTGAGCTCATACTCAAACTTTCTCCTATCAATTAAAATTGTTGAAAATTAAAAGTAAACACTAGGGAATAAATTAAATAACTTTTTGTTTTCTTATAGTTATTTACTCATGTCCTAAATACTTCCTACGGGCATTTCGATCTAATTAGATTTGCATTTTCATTTAATAAAAAAGACACTTCCCCAATCGACTGTGTAATTATTCTGTTGGAATGTAGGAAGTTCATTTTAAACTAAGGAACAAAAGATATGAGAGAAAACAAAACTGCTCACAAATCTTATGAATAGTAATCGAAAAAACGAAAGTCACTATTTGACAGATCATAATTACAAAAATTAATTGAAATACAAGCATTCGTTTTTTTTTTTATTTTCATAAAATCTTATTACAATTAGAAATATAATACACTAAATACGTTATGTTCTTTTCGTAATTATGTTTATAAATTTGAAAATATCGGACAATTTCTACTTGTCTCGGTGCTGTTTTTCCTGGCGAATAAAACAATTAAATTGTTTTTTTTTTTCGTTTCTTTGGAAAGTGACGGCTTGTGCGTGTTAGGGAAAAATCGAAGAACCTTGGTGATCCAAAACTGTTTAGCTTCGTACAAACACATAACGCGGTTAACAACATCCCATTGTTACGCAGTGGAATAAAAAATTAAAAAAAAAAAGAAGTTAATTTGGTTATAAAACTGTCTGTTACCGAAATTGTATGTTGATGTATTTAATTGTTATATGGAAAGCGGAATTTCGCGTACCGAAAAGACAATTCGCCATTGATTAATTAAAGCACGCACCAAATTAGAAATTTCTTTGAAGACGACGAGACCGTGGCATGAACACTTTTGGTTTCCGTTCTCGAAATGTTGCATTTTATTATTTATCTTCAAAGAATTATTCGTAATATCAGCACATTCGTGTCTTTCCTTCAATTTTTTCTTCTCTCTCTCTATGTTTTTTTTTTTAAATGAAGTAGAAAGTGGATATCGAATCTGGGTCTAGGACGCCGCTCACAATTCCCATCGACTCATCTGCAAGAATATTTATTCCACAGATAGACGTACATCTTGCGCGCATTCTTGTTAAATACGATGAAGAAGACGAAAATCATGAATCCTTGAATCGATGATGTTATTAAGAAGAGGTAAATTAGGAAATCGCTCTCAAAGATTTGCGCCGCAAAACCGAAGACCCACGTGATTCCCAGCATGAAGAACATCAGCAGAACGAGCCTCAATCGTAGTATCAAAACTTCGTCTTCCACGCTGGAATTTATCTTCGGTTTGCAGAAAAGCTCAAAGATGATCCTTGAAAAGATTAAAATGTTAACGGTGACTATGATACCTATGGGTAAAAGAACACCATAAATTAAGCCGTTGCCCGTTGGGTAGCAAAGACCAACTCTCCCATCAACGTAAGTATCAGAGAAGAATCCAAATAGAATCATCACGGGGAACGCTGGAATTCCGTAGCTCACGAAACAAGCCTTGATTAGAACCCACCGAGAGTTTCCGACAAACACTTGAATGTATCGTTTGTACTGAAGTAAACCTATAACCAACATCCAGCAAAACTGCGACAAAACTGTGTAGTGCAATAAAACTCCAGTTAATATACAAATCCAACTTTCTGCTCCCAACACTTTTTCAGACACGTACAGTAACACAATCTGTACCAAAGAAACAATTCCATAATGAATCAATATCTTATTACCTATATTCTCCCTCCAAGTCTTAAACACTGCACCGGTCAAAAAGATTCCCAGAATCCCGAACAAAGACAGTCCAATCTCAATAGAACTTATTACGCTTAGAATGTCACTGTCTTCGATAAAGTCTTCATCGATCACCAATAAACCGAAATGTGTCACGTGAGAATACTCGCATATCTGTAGCACTCCCAAATATTTAGGTCTAGATTCCAATTTCCAATTACCTCTTTTAGCAAAACCGTAGTTCCAAAATCCGCAAGAATGTCGGTACGTGCCCAGCCCATCGGCGGGTTTAAAAATTAAATAAATCTGTTCGATGTTGTCACTCAAAATAACTCCAAAATTATTCGCAATATTCCTCCTCTTATTTTCGTTAAACAACGTGTCCTTCAAAAACAAACTCACAGTTGCCCTGGCCTTAACATTCGGAATATAGATAGCTGCAGATAGTTGTGGTATCTTCGCGAAGCTCATGAAATCCATATCCTCTTCGATTTCAATAATTTCGTTGTTATCCTTAAAAATGAATCCATGCAAGCCAGTGAATATTTTTACAAACAAATTGGATTCCTTAATTTCTAGATCTTCGTATGGTTTACCTTCCCTCTCAAGAATAAGATCAAAACTGTATAAAATTTGATCGGTTGCATTGTAATTCCTTTGAGACTCTTCGCTAATTTCTGTTCTAGTGTTAATTACGTTGCTTATAACTGTTGTTATACTACTTAAATTGGTAGATTCGTAGACGAATTTATCTATGATCGAAGATACTAAGAACAAATCGATGGGTTTAAATGATTCCGCATTTTCAGTGACTGTTATCAATTTAGAGACGATATCGGTTATAGAAATGTTCGAGTTCAGTAGATCATTTAATTTCTCCGTGTAATTGGATGAAGGAGATGTTAAACAATTTTCTATTTTTTCAAAAGAAGCTCCATTTATATTATCTTCTTTGCAGAGTCTTTTAACTATCTCTCTATTTGTACTCAAGCACGGGATATCCGATGAAGCGTAACTAGTGACATACGTCGTTGGCCATTTGTATGTAACATTATTGAATGTGGTATCAGAATTTACGCAGAAATAGAAACTTCTCAGTCTTCCCAAAACTATACTCTTTGGTATGGTATTGATTAATAGCTCTTCAATTTCTAATAAGCTTGATAATGAGGCTATTCTATTAGGTCCACAAACGTGAACCAAATATGTAACTGTTCTGGAATGGAAATCAATCGATAAAGTTTTGGCCCATTTCAACTTTACGATAATACTGCGAGAATAATTATTATTGATAAAATCTTCAAGTTTTTTAATGTGTGTATCGTAAGCTACTGCTGATGTTGTTGGATCCTCCTTGGCTATATTAAAAGTTATTTCGATTGGATATACTTCCTCGACCATTGCCAAATATTTTTTTGAAACAATTTTTTCAAAGTTATGTACTGCAAAACCTTCACACCAATAGAAACCAGATTCCTCTATTGGGATTTCGCCCGTATCATTTGGATCTGTCAGTTTGTATATTTGCTTACGCAAATGATCTGGCGAAGAATCCGTGAAGCAAAACAAATATATGCCCTTTTCAGTTTTTGCGAAATGCTTACCATTTTTAACGTGTATTTTCAACGTATCATCATTATAAGTAAAATCAATTGTGGGTTTCGTATACATGTACTTTTCAGCGCAAATATTTTGGTATTTTAATTTTTGGATTGCAATTCTCCATCCAAGTTTGTCTTGGACAACTTGTCCATCTTTGATGAATATCTCTGATTCCGAGTATCCCCATCCAGTATAAGCTGGAAAGCGTTTGCTTGTAGCCCAAAGCAATTTATCTCTTTCATAAACCAAGTCTAATTTACATCCATTCTGGCATTTCTTTCTTAATATTCCTTCTTGGTAAAATTCCTTCAGCTCGGCGAAATTGCAGAACTCAGTACTTAAACAATAACAATCAGAATTTGTAGTATTGTAATCAGCGTTAAAGCAATTTTTTCCATTCAACGTGCAAAAGTTTGGTTGAAAATTATGAGATTGTTCGTAAATGCAAACTTTATCGTTTAATGAATCGCACGGTACAACCTCATATTTAGAGTTCGCATAAACTGCGCAGTTGCTCAACAGAAGATTATTTTCATCATAATCCATACTTTGGTTGAATGGTTCACCATAATCCGACGAAAATTCTTCTATTAGCATTTCACCGTAACCGTAATCCAGGTTTCTTTTAATCGGCGCCCAAATATTTTCATTCAAAAACAAATGCTTGTATATCCCAAAATTAATAGAATAATGGTAAGGACAAAAAGCATCTTCACTTTTAATTCTATTTAAAAGTAGCAAACATTTTCCTTTGAAATTATCCATGCTTTTGGGACAATAATTTTCCAATTGGACATTCGCGCAATTAACCTTTGTTATAAAATTACCGTTTTTACATAGTCGATATTGATAAACTCCATCATCACCCAGACAATGCGGTATTGCTAAGTACTTTGAGTTAGGAATAGAAATGTTCCATGTGATTTCCACTCCTCCCACATTTTGGACTTCATTGCAACCCTGAAGATGCAAAGAATAAAAAAAACATGTCAAATATATAAACTATTTCTATTTACTATTAACTTTTGCGGGTTCCAGATCAGATCTTGAAGGACGATGGTTTGGTCCTTCTTCTTGCAGTTCAGGACGTCTCTTCGTATCAAATGCGTTTGGTTGTTGCTCTGCAGAATTGTGAGTGCGAGCAGGAATATGGTGAGCAACATTTCGTTTAACACGAAACGAAGAGTAATTCATCGAAATAACATGAATTTATAGGGAACTGATAATGGAGAGCAAATATTTTTCTAATCATAATTGAACATATTGGGTCACGTACTTATCAGCGCCAATAAACACAATTATTTGTAGATACACTCTGATAATATAATATAACATATGATTGTTCGTGTGATGAGAACATGAATGAAAAGAAAAAAACAAGAAGTGTTAATGTAATTAAAAATATGCTTTGATTATGCGATGCACTCAGGGATGTAGCGCGTAAATTAGTTTAATTGTCAGACGATTAAAATTTAATTTACCGGTGTTAAATAACTATCGAACGATGTTGCTTATATGTCAATTATGTAATTATTCTCGACGAAAGTCTTAATTAATTTTAACAAACAATTCGTAGAAAACAAACGCTTCGCTGAATGCATTTATGTATTCTATTCTTCCACTAATCATCAACAACAAAGTCTATCAACTACATTTAAAATTTGAATATTTGTATATTTTTTTGAAAAAAAAAATATTTTCATTAACTTCAATTAGGTATACGTACCATTTATTATTGATCAAATAAAAATTTCAATTATTTAGTAAATAGTTTAGATAAAATTCATGAAATCTCTGAGTTGTGATTTAAATATTTTGTTTAGAAACAAATAATATCGCAATAATGTTTAGATAAAAGAATTTTTTGGTAAATGGTGACGAAAAGTAATAAATAAATTTTGAATCGTTCCCAAAGCAGGAAGAAAGAAAAAATGTACGCGGTTTAAGATGATTGCGGCGTTGTGGTGAAAGTGTAAGTTCTTTCGGTCGAAGAGAAAGCCTACTTGTAGGCACCCATCGGATGTATTCTCGGCAAATATCGACAATGGTTCACAATTTTACATACAATTAACGCAGAACCGAATCAAGTGACACAGAAAGATCGAGAGCCGGATGGATAAAAGTTAAACAAGGAGATGAAGAGCGTAACATGACTGCGAATGCTTGTGCAAGATTTTTTTCTTTTTTTTTTATAATCCATCCTCCTCTGCTTCAGACGTAAATTGCTTTGATCACGAAACGTTTCTTGTATGAGAAAATCATTTAAAATTCATCATCATTACCAACCGCGCTTCCATTATTTATTGTTTACCAATTGCTTTACGTTCCACATTACTATATAAACAAACATGTTAAACTCTTTATGAAACTTGTTGTTTCATGAATTCATTTGAATAAGTGAAAATCACTGTGACATACCATAATCTTTTGGTAATTGAATACATTGAATTGAATACATTGTTATAATATAAACTACAGTCGTTTGCATACATATTCGTTCGATTCAAATATATAAAATTTATACAATTAATTTAATTATATAAACTAGAGTTACTTGACTTGATGTAATCATGAACACTTCATGTCTTTAAAGAACTAGTTTCGTTCCAAAGGGTTGTTCGTAAGTCGGGGAATTTTAAAAATTGCAAAATATACTTATCTTACCACACTTTACCATGGTTTTTACTTTTATATATGTAAAATTCGGTATTACTAACTGCATAAATTTGAAAAAAATAGATTAAAATAAACAAAATACTTACTTACAAATACTTTTCAATGTAAACATCACAATTATTTAATTAAAAACGACGAAAGAAACAAATGCAATAAAACAGATAGTACATCTTCCAAAAATATTATTTTTTATTAAAGAAATAATCAATTTTCGATTGGACAGTTAATTTTTTTTATCACTATCTCCTTGTAACAAGTTAGAGATTTTAGAATTTTTTGGAAGTCGTTTTTCTACAATTAATTTATCTTCTTTTTAATGCAAATTATTAAGCTACGACTTCGAATATTTCAAATATAAAATGTTGTTTATTTGTTATTCATTCGATAGAAATTTAACAAAACAGAAAGGATTCTCATTGAACAATTCTCTCACGTAAGAAAGTGTATCAAAACATTTCCTGAATTTCAATGTGCAACTTTTGTATAATAAAAAATTCGCATAATTATTTGTACCTTATAACTCAATTCTTGTTAATTTAATTATAAAATCTTCAAACTATTCCAACTAGCGATAAAAAATATTGTGTTGCTTTGTAAAGTATAAGCTAAGTAATGTGTTGTTAGTTTTTGTTGTTTTTAATTTGTAACGTCGTATTTGTTCGTAAAATATTGGTATCGAATGTGTATGAAAGTTGTAGATTATCGATTTTGTTATATTTGTATAGCAATTGATAACATATCAAAGCTTAACATATTTGAGTTAAAAAATATTGTAATTACACAGCCGTGTGTATTTGGTTGCATATACAAAAAAAAATTGTATGATAGAGATGTTTTAACAATTTGCCAAAAAGTTTTGTTAATTGTAATTTACTGATTAACATGTCTGGTCTACAATACAAAAAGTTTTTTTTAATTTATCGTCTAATATTCATATTAATCAAATTTGAATACAAGATTAATAAGAAAATAAGTGCTCCAAATGCATGGGCTAACATACGACAAACCGATGCACTTCGCCACTTCCCCCACCGATGTATGGCATGCAACTCGGAGGATCATGCTGCATGGTCTTCCAAATGTCCGAAGAGGCCAACAAAACCCATACCTGGTATACCTAACATCAAAGTAGGGCCACTTAATAAAAGACAACAGGACAACAGAATTCACAGGTCAATAACAATACATGACCACATAGTTAACACCTATATTATCAAATTAAACTCGCCAAAGAATGTATAAAATCGCGCAGAGTTGCTGCAGCGCTTGAGATTTATAGACAACTTTAATGTTGAAACGCGTCTGCTTTTCGAGACATCATTCGAGACAATTTTATCATTCTTCAGCCGAATGCTTCAGAATATATTATTATTTGAAGATTTACTTTTATTTGGGTTAATTTATAATTTCATCTTTTTTATATTTACATATATGTACGTCTTACTTTTTTTCAGAATGCATTTTTTTATATGATTTATTGAGACAATTTATGTTTTTTGTGTCTCTGGGCGGAAAGACTAATAAATATTATTATTATATAAGAAAATAAATTTTGATTTTGATAAAAAGTCTACACAAAATATTAAGAAATATAGACTTCGTAAATGAATTAATTTAAAAATTAAATTATTTGAAAGAAAACCTAAATAAAATCAGAAATATCAAGTAGTAATAAATAAAAAGAAGATGGAAATGAAAGTATGTGCACCGCGTGAAAACTCATGTTTCTTAAAATTATTTCCTTGTAATTCCATTTTGTTTTCCACTCCAAATGGATGCCAATTGGTTACTAAGTATGGCGAAGCAATGTAATCCGCGACTCATTTTTTCTTTTCCATATCGGAAAATGTCACGTTGCGAAAGGCGGTGAAGAGCTTTCGCATGTAATGGGATTAAATGCTTTCGGTATTGTCTACACGTCGTCGTAATTAGACGGAAAATTCGCCACCTCGGACACAATGAATGCAAGCATATTCTTGCTTTCACCTAAAGACAGGAGCGACCATCGTCGATACGCATAACCGACACAACTTCCTTAAATAATTAACAGCGTAATGTCAATGTCTTGTGAATTGCATTTTAATGTTCATAAGATTTTTTATTTTGCATGACAAATTACATTTTGTACTTCTTTTCCGCTGTTTAATATATACAGCAATAAACTTGTTGCCATAAGTTTCTCTTTTTTCCAAACTGTAATCATTTGTTGATAGTTTTTTTTTTTAATTCACATATTTCTTAGAGTGACTAGACCATCAACAATAATGTCCTTCGACATTTATGTTTAATGTAATAACTAAATTATCTTTTACATAATAGCAGTTGAATTTCTCACTCTTTGATAATATACAATTAATAATAAAAATAATTTATTGTATACATTCACATACAAACATACGTACAAAGGCCTATGACTGCAGTCTTTTCGCACACATACAATTATGTATTGCCTTATTGCAGTAAACAGAATTAATTAATTAATTGCTCAAATGTTTGACAATTTTCATATTTCTTGGTACAATGTTCTTGTATACTATATATGTTATGTATTAAAATTAATAGTTTTAGATCTTATATTTTGATGATTATTCTTTTGAAATTATAAAAATTTAGAGAAAGAAAAAAAATCATAAAGCAGTTATTTAAATTCATATTTATTTTGATGAGATTAGTGTTGAACCTCACGTAATCAACATTATCTGTTGATGAAAGGAATATTAAGGAACTTTGACATTTCAAGAAACGACTTTTGTTTGGAATTAAAGTAACTTCTCGCACATTCTATTTCCAAACTTGTCTTAAGATCAAAACGTTCTTGTGTAAAGCTATAATTATACACCTTTCAATAGTAGTAAAATATTTGTTGAAACAAATGACATACTTCCTGTATAAGACTAGGCTTTTGTGCAGTGTCGTCCATTGATTTTGAAGTCTCGGGCATAAATTGTGAAAAGAATTTCAAATTTATATAAAAAAATATTGATGAATTCTGTTTTAGATACTGTTTGGAAGCCCCGGTTAAACGACCTTAGAGACACTACTGCTTTTGGCGCAAAGCCGTTATTGTATAATAAAAATAACCGTTGTACCCGAATGAACTTCTTGATGATGGTAATACGTCGTTGTTATATTTTTTTTCGCAATAAAAAGAATAAATTAAATAACGAGTGTGCAGCAGTGTAATAAATATCATGAAGGCCGCAGGAACTGGAGCAATTATTTCAAAATGTTTCATTAGTGTGGATGCCGAAGACGCCTCTTGGATGATGATGATGATGGTGAGAGATCAGCGAGCCACCGATGGTCGATTGCGAAACCATCCGTGGGATCAGAGGCAGAAGCCTCAGCTGCGCCACTCGAACGACTGCCAAAGAGATCATTTCACTTTTATTGCTAAACGCTTTTTGCCACTTCGCCTCCAAACAATTTCTCAATTTTCCAACGTGAATAGGTCATCTCCGTTGTGCGCTCCGCGGTACATTCTAATAAAATAATAATAAATATTATATCTCTTCCATGCTAATCATATCAGAAAACGTTGCGAAACACTAAATTAATACTTCCTCACTTCTTGCCGTTATGCAAGATATTTGCCAGTAACTGTCATTTTGCCGCATCTATGTAATATTCAAAATAAATTGAAGATGTTTTTATGACAGTTATTTTTTTACACGGACTTACACGGAATACATCAAATTCAGTGGATCTTCGAATTTGCTTGAACCGAACAAAATAAAAATAAGGATAATTTTGAAAGTCAAGATCGAACTCAATTTATTCTATTTCCTATAGAAAAAAAATTGAATTCGAAAGGCAAACAAATAGATTTTATTCGATATTCGAAGTTCCATCTGTAGGAATAAATAAAATACTTAATAGAGTTGTGATTATTAAATCAATAGATGTTTGTTTGGTTGCCATAGTTTTTTTGAATGGAACTTCAACCCTTATAAGACAAGCACAACAGTGTCATTTGTGCAGAGTGCGGTCTTATGTTTACATATTTTTTATCATAAACAGAGAATGTTCGGTGGTAATGCCGAAGTTCCAAAATTCCCAACCCATGGCAGACAGCGTCCTCCGCTGCTGCAGAGGGACCTATGGATGCCGCACACCAGCGACGGCACTTACGCTCATGTAATTATCGGCTAGAAGACAATCTCGTTTATAATTAATTTGTTGTGTAATTGAATGTTGCATTGACACAATTTCTCTTTGTTGTCGTTTTTTTCTTTACAGAGAGCCAGAAATCCGAACACGGATTACGCGGCGAAAATGCTGTTAAACCGGCTGCGTGAGCATGAGGATCACAAGAATTCCATCGGCTCGGCAGACAAATTGAACTACGTGGAAATGAGCAACATCCAAGCGCAGGAGAGGGCAGAGAAAAATCGTTTCAAGAACCACATCAAGGAGCGACTCAATCAGAAGCTGGAACACTACGAAGCAAACGTCGAACGAAGACGAGAAGCGTAATTGATTTAGCATGTTTTCGAAGAGAATCCAACATGAATTTGATCAGATTGCGAGTCCTTTTAGGTGATGAGGAGCGAGAGCTAATAAGGGAGACGGTGGATTTGTCCCAAAAGGCAGAAGATACAAAGTTAGAGGAAATGAAGACACGCTGCGACATGTTGAGGCAGGCCAACGAGAAGGAGAGATTGGAAATCGTTAAGAAGAAGCGCATTCAGCAATACGCGTATGTTCCATTCTATATGTATATAAATATTGCTTTTATTAATCAACGCTCATAAATATATTAGCAATCGCTGCATGGAACTTCGTCCTGTCATGATACGAAAGCATTTAGTGGAGTCCAAGCTCGGACAACTTCAGCAGATGAAAGATAACGAGGTCCGTAGGGAAACCGAAAGGGAATTGGACAGGATGTGGCAGGATGTACAGAGAAGAGAAGATTTAGCAAGAGTAACTAAATTGCTGTAATTACCATGAGATGCGTATAATTAATATCGTTTCAGTTAGAGAAAGAAACTCAAGATGCTTTAATGAAACACGAACGCGACAGAAAAGATCAAGAAATTTTGCAAATGCAAATTGAAGGAAAAGTAAGTGCTATTACGATATAAATACATCATTGACAATCAAATAATTCTAAAAAAAAACGCATGTAAGAAATTTTAAAAGTTAATACAAATAATTGAAATGTTAACAATCAGAGATTGCTGGAATTGGAGCGGAAAGCTGTAGAGCAATCAGATCGCGAAGAAATGCTGCGACAGGCGGAACGTTTGAAGCGACAAGAGGACGAAGGTAAATTGATCTAATATTGATGAATTAATGAAAATAATTATATTTGTTTGCAGACAATAAGCAGCGTCTGTTGAAACGGCAGAAGGAGTCAAATGATTTAAAAAAACAACTACAGAGTAAAAAGCAGTTTGAAGCGCTTAGAAAACAGGAAGAACAAGCGCTGGAAGATGCATTTAAAGCTTTGGCCGATATCGAATTTGCAAAAGAAAAACAAAAGGCTGCCACTTCCTCTCTAGTAGCAAAATTGGAAACTAGAGCTTACAGACAGCACCTAATGGAACTGGCTAAACAACAAAAAGACGATGAAAAGAAGTTCGATGAAATGGTTATAGAATATCAGAAGAGCGTGAACGCCGTCGAAGATAAAAAACAGTGTAAACTCATTCAAGCTAAAAGGAAACTGGCTGAAGTAAAATCTCCAACTATCCGATATCAATTATTATAGTTTTAATTGCAGGAGGTGCTGAAAGGTCGATTCGAGCAATTGACGTGGAAGCGAAAGGAAGCCGAAAAAGAGTTGGAATTCAAAAAGAAAGAGAATGAAGCAATACGACAAGCAATGGATGTCAATAAGAAATTAGATGTTGAAGCAGCGAGACTGGCCAAGAGAGCAGCCCAGGAGTACAGACAGGATCTGCAGAAACAAATTGAATATAATAACTTGCTTAGAGTAAAAAAGGTAAATAATTGAGGAGTCCTTTAAATAAATAGTTTTTCATTTACAGAAGAGAGAAATGGAAGATATGAAGAAGAAGTTGCAGCAAGGTATGGAAGAGGAAAACAAATATTTAACGATGGTGGATAGTTTCATAAATGGTACGGAATACAGTGACCAACTTTCTAAGCATCCATTCAGGAGAGTCCTGGAACGTTATGACTGCTACTGCAAGACAGATGGTCCCAAATGAATTGCATGTTTAATAAACTTCTTTTGCGTGTCCTTTCAAATTGATTTTTTTTTCCTTTTTATTCCACTTAAAAAGCTCGCAACTGTTAAAGTTCCGCGCACGCGGTCATCACTCCAGTACGCCACTTGGTGAAAAATCGAAACAGTTCACGGTCCGGCATGGATCTGAGGGACACCAAAGTTCTTGTTGCCTGTTTGTTCGGCGTCGTGCGGTTCTTCTTCGGCGTTTTACCTATTAAAATCTACAAATTGTTAAAACTCAAAGATGAAGAGGATGGCAACACAGAAACATTCGTCAACGAGAGACGACACAAGCAAATCCATTGGGGTTTGGCGCTCTTTCAAGCTTTCGGAGGCGGTGTTATTTTCGCCACGTGCTTCCTGCACATGATACCCGAAGTGTACGAATCGACGATAGAGCTGAAAAAGTTCGGACTTATAAATTCGCAATATCCTTTCTCGCAGCTCATAGTTTCGCTTGGTTTTTTCCTAATTTATTTCATCGAAGAACTTGGGCAATACTTTATCTCCAGGTTACCCGAAGAACCTTGCGAGAGCAAGAATAACCAGGTAGCACCTGAAGTTACTGTAGTTGAAGATTTGGCCATCGAAAAGGAGTTAGATATTACCTTGGAAAAAAGTAAGGAGTTTGAGCAAGTTGAGGAACTGGACAAATTGATAGATTCAAAGGCTATGACCCAGCAACAGATAATTAGAGGAATTCTTATCGTTTTGGCCTTATCTTTACACGCATTCTTCGAAGGTTTGGCCATCGGACTGCAAACTTCGATTTCAAACATATGGTATTTATTTCTGGCAATATCGATTCATTCCGCAACGATACTGTTCTGCATTGGACTCGAGCTATTATTAGCGAATACTAAAATTAGGACAATCATCGTCCACGTATCGATTCTTTCCATCACGAGCCCTTTAGGAGTTTTCTTTGGACTGTTGATTACTTTAAACGCCGACATGAACACAAAAGCCAAGACTATATGGGTCATGTTGATTGAGGGATTATCCGCTGGAACTATACTTTACATTACATTTTTCGAAGTACTCAACAGGGAAAAAGAGCGCAGAGTTTACAGGATGAGTAGAGCCTGTTTCATCATCTTGGGATTCGGCCTTATGGCCTGTCTTGAATGCTGGGAAATGAATGTCTAACAAGTCTGTGATGTTATAATAGAAAATTAATAAAGCATACTTAGTAATTTTTTAATTTTTTATTTCATTTCAATTATTAATCAATTTTGTGATACTTACACACGCAACATAATTTAACAAAATATGCAGCTGCTATAGGATCCTCAATAATAGCTCTGAAATATAAATATTTTATAAAGGAAACAAAACTATATCGATTTGTATACTATATAATGCGATTACTGTATTGATTGTACGTATAGATATAAGCAATCAATTATTGTTCTAATTAACATATTAGTTTGTTTCTATTTGTAATTCATTAGGGTTTTCTTGAAAATATTATATAATTTTATATAATAAATTCGGATGTTAGTTTTCAGATGGCACTAGTATCTGTGATGTTATATAAAATCGATAGGAACGTTGCTAATTTCGCCGTTCATTCCTACAAGATGTTGCTGAAGGTGAGAACACAAAACAGATCCCAAAACATATCTATTAAAACCTGTGTGTTTCGAAATCTCTGTTCAAAGCTTGCGATTTTACTTTTGGTGGTGGACGGACTAAAAACTGCAGATGGTCGCGTTATAACCAGACGCAGTTTCGCCGATCAATCCGTGAAAGGTTACCTAACCGAGGTTGAACCCAATAGGGCACGTTGCTTCGTTCTAATACGTTTGTTTGTAGAGAACATGCTGGTGGAATGAGGTGTGCAAGGAAGAGTTTCAGAATCTGTTCCGCTGCAAATGTCCGGCTTGGTCATTCTGCAGAGCTCCAGGTCGTTACTACAACGCTTACTGTTCGATGACCGCAACCGGTTACATTTGGTCGCAGCCCGGACTTGAGGAAATATAGCAAAGAAGAGGTCGCCGAGAGTCCAACAAACACCTCGACGACCACAGAAACGAACCATAAACATAAATAATAAGACTGTTTCTGGCACTTTTATCTTATCACCGTAAAAAGAACCGCAAATATATAGAATACTAAACATATATATATAAATATACATTTATTAGATAGGGAAATTTAAATGTGTTCTTAAGCTTATATTCTGTGCAAATCAAAATTGCAAATGTGATAAACACTTGTGAATAAATCAAACTTTACTGAACCTTGATTGATTTAATTATTTTTGCGAACCGGAAGTGTGACCTTGCGCGAATTTATTACTAATATAGAATGCTCCCCAGAGCGCGCGCATGCACTCTTCAAACTTGGGTTTGTATAACATAATAATATCGATTTGAAACAGTCAGTTGTAACAATGGCGGCCTCCGTCGTCGTCGTCGCTGCTACTCTGCTCTTCAGTGCCGGATTTCTTACGGCCCTACCATCGGGAATAACCCAGACTGAGCTGTTGGATGAAGTGAATCAGCTGCTCTCGCTGACCAACAACAGATTGCAGAAGCAGGTCAACTAGAAGTTTACATATTCAAAATTAATCCACCTGATATTAACAACAATCAAATTTGATACCCATATACACTTTTTCCAGAGATGTATCATAGGCAACCAGATGTTCAAAAACTTTCTTTTGCAGGAGTCTTCGATTGAAGATCAGGAAACCTACAAACCAGACACCCCGGTTGCAGTGAAGAATTGGCCGAAAGATAAGTTGAATTTGGGCCAGATTTCTGGTGTCGCTGTCAATTCGGATTTGCAGCCGGTTCTGTTCCACAGGGCGGATAGAATTTGGGATCAATAGTGAGTGCTATTTACACACAAAACATTATCACCTATTTAGCATATATAATGATTCATTTTATTATTTACCGAGAAAAATGCTTATCGTCACGCGTAATTTCCATCTATTAAACACATATAAGATATGTTTTAACATATGGTTTTCTAGATTGTTATCCAAAGTATGTGTAATCAACTATAACAGGTATTAACATTTAGTTATCAACTATATGTTTTAAATTTTGTTATACCTAAAATCAAGCGAATACTTGACCATATGGTCTATCCTAATGGTGCCCAAATTAAGATTCATAAAAAATACAATAAATATAACAACCTTGCACCTACATGGAAATGTTAAAATTAAACTAACATAACATTAAAGCAATCCTGGGTAATGACCATAAAAAAGAAAAGATTAATTCCGAGAATAGATAATTTTTATATTCAAAATATATTAGCAAAATATTAATTAAATAATATATTTTTGAAGTACAGAAATTTATAAATGTAATTAATAATTAAACATAACTATTTAAAAATGAAACTAAACATGTCAATTAAATAAAATCTTACACATTTATGATAGTATTTCTGATGAACTGAACAGTAAATAAAACATTCATTAAATATTGAGATGTAACTATGTAACATAGGGCTTGAACTCAGGATCTTAATATTAAGAGTAGTTTTATTTTAGATTTAGATTTTTTTGTATCCATATAAACAGTATGTAATAGTTTTAATGAGATTTGGCTTTATGATCACATGTTTATTTGATGGGATGCTTTAAAGAAAGATATTTTCTGAATTAGACCTACTGAAGAGTGCATATTGTTTGATGTACGGCCTTGGCTATTCTATCGACTGAGATAGCCTCAAGTTCATAATTTTTCTGTTGACAAAAGTTATGTCGC
>NW_017097247.1:0-3019 GCF_001412225.1 Nicrophorus vespilloides
TGCGTCTATTTTATCACCACTTAACAGCCTTTTGCAGCCCCTAAATATTTGGGTAGGATCATAAAACTTAGATAAAGAAACGCTTGTGTTTTCCACAAGGTCAAATCTTTTCCTCCCACGCAGCCCCTTTTAGAAATGAACACATTTTTGTATTATATAATTTAGTCTTAGTTAGGGGAGCGAAGAAAGAATAAGTCTTAGTCAGGGGACCGAAGAGAGAAGAAGTCCTACTTGGGAGAGTCCAAGGAAGAGCACTTACTTCAAAACACTAACTTAAGAGTTAATAATACCTGAGATCAACTATTGTTTAGTTGACTTCTCAATAATAATAATAAACTCCGATGTGTATAATAAAGTTAATTAAGAATATTGCATTTAATATTCATAAACCCCTCTAAGACTCCGCAACGATATAACTACGAGATAATCCACGGTGTCCAAGGATTTCTTAACCCTGGGACACGACAATATGGTTGGAACAAATAAGCATTGATTGAAATCAAAAATAGAAAAATGTGTAAATCAAAGTTGTAAACTTTTTGAATCTAAAACCGTATAAATCGAAAAGTATGCAAATCAAAAACGCATAATTTCTTTATTTATGATTTTTTTCATTTTTTTTATAATTTACATAAATCAAACAAAAATATTGAAAGGCACAAAAATTTACAAAAAACGTGTAAAAAAGTAAAAGAAGAGATAGAGTATTTCCAACATGTATTTTTTTAATCATGTAATAGCAAAATCGCCTAAAGAAATTACCGTGTAAAATGAGTGTTTATACATTTTAATGTAATAGAACGGTTTATAACAAAAGGAATATAATGTATAAATCCTGTGAATTGTTGTTTTTGTACTTTTAGTATTTTCCTATAAAAATTATGAATAATTGTTATAATTTTCTTATTTATAACTAAACTAGTTTAAAAAATCTATTTAATATTTTCTCAATTAAAAGAAACAATTTACTTGGTAAATCAAAATATCATTGATAATCTTTTAATGATATTGAAATATCAAAATTTAATCAATAACATGAAAAATTGGAAATTTCCGGCAAAATCATATGAACCCGACCCATCTCTCCATTGTTCAACGTTTCTCTTATTTTCTTGTTACACTTCTTTGTATTATTTTATTTATTTTTTATCGTGTTCCTCCAATTTGTGTTTAACCCTCTGTGCGATGATAATAATTGATGGGAATTGGAACTGCGGCGGACGACGTTCCGCGGGATCAAATTAGAAACATCGGGGTTGATAATAAAATATCTCTTATTATTCTTCCCGGTTTTTGTTATCTGACAGCCATTACACTGCCTCCCCCCATCATTCGTCACACTCCTTTTTTGATTGATTCGTATTCAGTTTCGTTGCACGAGCTTGCTCACTGATGGCGCCATTGCTATGTCTGGGTGGCTGTCAAGAAAAAATCGGAGATCGGTCCCGTCGGAACACGATGGATAATTGCTCAATTGAGAGTCGCACGGAATGGGATAGGTATAATGAGTGTTAAACTATGAATCCTGGATAGTAACTGATTTTTGCGCCTCATAAATCACTGCGCACTCTACTCTCGACAGTTAATTATCCTTTCATTAGAGTCTATATCGAAATCCCGACAACTGAAATCCCAACAATCAAATTCCCGACATTTTAAATCCCGACATAGTGAAAATACCAACAACCAAAATCCCGACATTATCCAAATACCGACAGAATCAAAGGAGTTGAAGATATCCTGTACTTATGTATTTGTTTATACAATAAGACGTATAGGCTAAGAGACTTCGTGAATGTCCCTTATTCATAGTTTCTTTATATAATGTATTAATAATAAAAATTATAATAATAATGGTTGGACATAACAAACGTTCCTTTTTTAATTCATTTGTTTTGCGTCAATATCAAATAATAAAAGTTACTGTCGGTATTTTGGTTGATAGACATTTATTTACAAATATTCGTTAATGTTCACAAGAATTTCAAGAAACTTGAATACGCTTATTAGAATTTAATTAATATTGTTACATTTTTTACTTGTGTAAAATATTTACATTATTTCATCAAAAATATGTTCTATAAAAGTTTTAATTATAATTACATAAGTAGAATACATTATAATTCTTTTTAAATTTTTTTTTTTTTTTTTTTATAAACTCTTTTTTAAATTTCTGAAAAAGTTTGATTTTAAATATTTACAAATTTTGCACTAAGCGAGGTATTTCATTTATAGAAATAATGATTACTAATAAGTTTGATTTAAAATAATTACAAATTTTGGACAAAGCTCAAATTATTATAGAAAAAGAAATGCGGCACAAATGCGCTAAACTAGAGGTGTTTCTATTGCCTTGACACGGTTTTAAATTATAATACATATGCAATACAATTAAATTGTGCTTTGTGTCATGTGACGCACGGATATAAGTTGAAATTAGTTATATCTTTTGGTAATCAGATTTAAGTGAATTTTTCATCCTGATTCCTAGGTGTGGTTACAAATTGCCTTACACTACAATTACAACTATCCTCGAGTTATTTATAGAACCTTATGCACACCTAGATCGATAACTTGTTGTGATCCTGCAAGTTACTTAACATTTATAATTTCTATCAATTAAACTTTACTTTCTAATAAATTTACATATATTTAGATTAACATTTTTTATGTTGGATTGGTTAAAGTTAAATCACACAAAGATTGATATTATAAACATACAGAGACTATTATTGTTTAGATGTGTAAAATATGATAGTTTGCTAAAGTTTATTAACTTTAAAACAATCTAATAGATGAATTTAAGTTCTTAATTTTGTCGTGTCCCAGGGATGGTTATCTGGACACTGTGGGATATCTTCTTCTGTTGTCTGTTGTGGAGCCTTAGGTTTGTTAAATAATAAATTGAACGAGTTTTACTTTTGGTTTATTATTAAAATATTCGATACGACTTGATTCTCTTGGCTTCCTCGTCTAAAAAATAACTTGAAATATCACATGTTCATACATAAAAATTATC
>NW_017097248.1:0-1509 GCF_001412225.1 Nicrophorus vespilloides
AGATTGCTCCCTCTCATTTGTCTCTACAGACATCATTTTTCCAAAAATTATTAACTGACCGTTTGGCTGCTTCTCGGTGTTGTTGTTCAGAATGTATTCGTTGCAATGGACGATGGAATATCCGAAATTAGGAGATTTTATGCGACACTTGAAGTTACGTTTGGTGCGGGTCGCGTCTCTATACTGAGGTACGCTGTTCTCCTTCCTCACATACCCTGTTTTCAAATCCAAAAATTGGTTCTTGGAATCTGGAAGTAACTGCTCTCTAAGAATTTCGTGGTCCTTCGGTATGAACAAGATTGAATATATTGGTACCAATCCAAGCTTCGTTCTGCATCAACGTTTGATCGCCCTTCGTATATCTGAAGATTATCCCTGTGGTACAGTCGATGGTAAGCAGAAATCCTTTGGTCAAGTCAAAAACGACGGAATTGAATTCCTTCTTTGTAAGGAAGAAGTCTTTGAAGGCCTTCTGTGAGTATTCACGTATAAGGTCTGAAGCGCACTGCAACACGTTCACCCTCTCCGGCCTTTTTTTTTCGCGTTTCTCCTTAGAGTTGTCTTCGTTGGGGATGTACTGCTGTATGTACGTACTGATCGTGATCTTTGAATGCACTGCTATTAGGAATCTGATAATATGAGCGCTACCTACACCTGATTTTATAGCACTGTTTTCGCAGAAGAAGAAAAGACCATTTTTACCTGATCAATAAAACTTACAAATTCTAAAGAATATTTTATTATAACCACCGCTTCCATTTCATTTCACCAGTGTCATGTAAATGGGAAAGAAAGATCAAACTAAATGTAAGCGGAAAAGGTAAAAGAAAAAAGAACAAGCTAAATTCAGCATTTTGTGCATAATTTAATGTATTTGTATATTAAAAAAAATTCACGCTTACTTCATTCAATAAATTCATGTCGTTTTTTTAAATTATAAATTAAATATAAACAAATATTCTTCGGACGCAACAATATTATCATATTCCCTAAATTTATTGTCATTAGATTGGATATATGTTCCACAGTAAGGCTGGTTCTTAATTTTGATGCAATTAAATTCATAAGTCTAAAACCTCTCTCAGCTTCTGAACTGCTAATAGCAATTGTGCTTAAAATTGAATTAGGTAACTGAAAATTTTTCAGTTGTATGTTTGCATCTACAAAGTCATGAAAATTATTAACATCTACATGAAACTTTAAAATTTCACATAATTTTCTAACCATTTCTTCACCTTCTAGCCATGGGGACATAATTTTATCTAATGACTAGGTAGAAGGATATACAATCTCGAAGAGATGCACAATTTTTTTATAGTTATCAGTGTAATTGTTCTTATTCTTATCCCCTTCCATATTTATAAGACTAACCGATAAAAGTCTTGCTTTCATATATAATAATTGTGCGATGTGCATATTTTGCATAAACATACTATTAAAATGGCTTATTTTTTGGTTTTAGGGGTAATTTAACAAGCGGCTTGCCGAGTTTAAAAAAAATTAACAACC
>NW_017097249.1:0-12054 GCF_001412225.1 Nicrophorus vespilloides
TTTAACAAGAAAATAAAATACAAATTGATCAGCTTCAAAGAGCTAAAATTATTCATTTTTATATAATGTAAATTATATTAAAAATTTATTTAATTGTAAAGTCACAAGTAGTACCTTAATGTAAGCAAATTACTGAAGTTTTCTAATTATAAAATAAACTAAGTGCATGCAACGAAAACCTGCAAGGTTACAAAGTGAAGGTAAAAAAGCAGACAGCGCATAAGCTGCTAATAAAAATTGATCGCAAACATAAATCGGGTGAAATGAAATATGAGAGCGAAACCAGACATGACGAAATGTAAGTCTTTGAAGATTAAAGGTATATATTTATATATGTATATTTTTTATAAACGACAATTTATATATGATGACCAATCTGGATACTTTCTACAAGGACATGCATATTATTAAAGAATGTTTTTCTTCAGCCAAAAATATTTATATACGGAATTCGAATTAATTAATGTGGTTTCATTCCAATCGAATATTTCATGAAATTTGTATGTTGCTTAAAAGTCGCTAATTGAAAAAAGTTTAATATATACAAAGTTACAAGAAAATTTTAAATTGGAATTATATTTTTAATATTTATTTTTTAATTAAAATTCTGCTTTTACAAACAAAAAACACACTTCTTAGAAATTATTTTTATTTAGTTTTTTAACTTACATCCTTTAAATAGCCACCAATGTACTCTTCGCAGTAATTTAAAAAGAAATCAGCTGTTTTCAAACTGGGGAAGCGCGAATTATTTTAAAATGAGGCGCGAAAAAATACTAGAAATAGAATTTGGAAGTCACCCTCATTTTCTGCCAAGATTTTTCTAAAGGGAACATAGTAACATATAGTTTGGAAACCCTGTTCTAAATGATCATGTGTGTACATCACCCATCGTAATGTATTGACTTATTCCTTCAATTTCTTCATGAATGTTGGCCTTCGATTGCTGAAAGATCTTAGAATGTCCTCATTGTTTTAAATACCTTCACAGGAAGAAGTCTCAGAGTTTTGCGAAATTATCCTCTTTCCAAAAATGTGCCTTTTTCCATTGCGTTGATTATATATATAAAATTGTATTACTTTCGGACGTTGTTGTAATTATTGAAATCAATATTTAAAAACGTTTTCATCTAAATGAATCATAAAATAAACAAGCATTATCAATTTTGCTGTTGATTGCGAATGTTATGAATCATTCAAACATATTTGTTCAATATAATTCACTTTTTTTTAAAGAAATTAATATTTATCTGACAACGGTTGTCATAAAACTAAGAAAATAACGCGTATACATATCTTGTAAAAAGGATACTTACTACAGTTAGGTACCATTTGGAATGGTTAAAAATGATTGAGTAGTTTATATCAGTTACAACTGACAGAGGAAGAACATACATGTTCCAGTGATAATACAATGATATAGAATTCAAAATGAATCCCATTTTTTAATTATTTTATTTGTGATAAAACATTTTTACGCTTATAAATAAAAATAAATAATGTAAATTTATAATAAATTTAAAATAATTTATGATACTAATGTAAAATAATATAGTGTTTTGTGGCATTCATAGACAAAAACTCGTATACGTGTTGGTAATACGCTTATACGAGTTCTTGTAGAAATTACGTAACCAAGCGTGATTCAACTCAACCTCAACGTTTTTTTTTCAATTCTTCTTCTAATTATGTTTCTCACATGGCTTCGCGTTTATTTTTTTTACAAATCGACATTTGCACCTGGATTTATAAATATGTTTATTTTTAGATTCGTTTGAAACTGGTTACAGAAGAATATTATTCGGTTGGAATCTTCTAATAGCTTCTTTTTATTATATTAATGTTTATTTCTAATTAAAATATTGACACATTAGTTATATAATTAAATATTTATATAAGTGAAGATTACTAAAAAGAGTATGATATGATAGAAGGAATGATCTTAATTAGTAATTGTTTTTATCATATTTTTTTTTATTCATACTATATACCATTGTCACCTGTGGCTTGCAAACTGTTGTCCAGTTATGTATAAAACATGTTTTAGTTCAAAATTTCGCTTTAACTATATTCGCTACCGTTAAGAAAAAATGACGTAATATGTTAAGTGTTAGAAGGTCGTTAAAAAGTGAATTCTTAGTAATAAACATCGGCAACTTCTTCTGACATAATTAAAAACATAAATATAAGATATAATTAAGCATGTGTAACATTTGAGTTATGTGTATCTAAAAATAAAAAATATATATATTTTTATTACTAGTATAAATATCTTTTGACAATAAATTATTAATCTACAAATGTTAATTTTTAATTAAATTACAGTTTTGTGTGAAAAGTAACTATTTCCGCACCTAAATATCTGGCTGCAAATCTAATAAAACACAAACATATGGACTTACATTTCTCAATTACATTTTGTAATTTTAATACCAAGTAATTAATAGAGTTGTGTAATATGTAAATTACAAGACAATTTTCCAAATTTACTTATGTTGTTTTAGTGATAGATTATAAATAAAATAGATGCTATTAGAAAAAATATATATTATAATATTATGTACATTTAATCAATTTCAATTGCAATTTTATCTTTGCGGTTGTTTTACATTTATACTTCCTACTATGATTCAATTTATGCATTCGAAGATAAGTTGCATATATAAATTATTTTATATTTACAGTCTAGTAGATTTTGACATAGTTTAATGATAACTCTTTATACTATATTTATTCAAAGCCATCTTCTTGGTTTTGATTATTATTATTTATCATTACTTTGGGATTATTTTGTTCTATACTTACAACATTTCGCTTAATAACATTTGTTGAACAAGTAAGATTTATATGGTATACGATTTAGTTATGTAATGTGTCATAAAAGTGTCGTGCAGTATGTATTTATATGTACGTAACAAAATAATATCCTATAATTTGAAATTTCTCTTCTCCTAGAATCCAATAAAAAGACGATAAAAAGATCGTATTTTGATACTTACACATTTCTAATAATAATTATAATTGCAACAATAAATTACAAAATAAACAATAATAAAAATAAAAGAAAAATCAACTGCTACAAAGGGCCTTTGTAATATTACTAAATAGAAATATTTTCGTGCTGCTAAAATTTGTATATATGTAATAGAAAAATGAATTTGAAATCATATTTATTTAGTCTAAATTTTACTGTAATTTAAATTTAATTACAATTAAAAAATATTTAAAAAAAACATTTGTGACATCTGCAAGAACTAATTAAAACATAAATAAATTAAGTTCTAAAATTTAATAGTCTTTTATAAACAATTATATCATTTTTACAAATGAGAAAATTAAATGTAAACATACCTGGCGATGTTTAAGCAAACACACTTTTATATTGCCAAAAGAAATTAAATATCCATTTGCTGTAAGATTCAAAGTTATTTTTTATTATTATTGACAAAATCCAGTGAAATGCTTGTATAAATATTGTGTTAATATAGTTGAAAATCATAGTTTAATTTAATATTTTATCTAAATGTTATATAATGATATATTAATGAAATATTAGAAAAAAATGAATAGATGCAAAAATATTAGAAAATACGTCGTGTATTGAAATATGTGTATTAGTTTTACTGTACATTATTATACATACAGTATTAGAAAATATATCCTGATGTACGAGTAACCATTGCAACAGGTTGTTGACTGTAAGCCCAAAATAAAACATTTCTCGTCTTTGACTTAATTGAAATAGAATAATATATAGAGGTTCCTAAGATATGTGATGCTATTGCAGTGCTGGTAATCCATCAATAGTGTAGATTTCTTGAAGGATGACCAACGCTTGAATTACATTACTGGTTTGCACATGCAGACCACAACAATAGTCGTACAATAAACAGAATCCCGTCGTACTCATCATCGAACAACTGACGACGACGATGTGTACCTTCTAAAAAGCGGAAGCCTTGGAATTTTAAAACGAGGTGAAATGCGTTCCTGACGAAGAAGAAAAGGAAGGGATTCAGTCGGTTGAGGAGAAGCGCGACCGTGGATCGTTCGCATTCAATATTCAAATACGCTGGTTATGAATTCACACCGACTCGGCTCGATTAATTTGCCTAAACGATGTCAATTTATGAACGGAATAAAAATATTTAATGAAATTTATATTTTAATGAAGTTCTTGAATAAACAGTGAGTGCGTGTGCTATGTCTGTGCTAAGTTTAGGTGGATGTAAAGTAAAGTAAAGCAATAGATCTGGTTCAGTGGAAATGCAAATAACAATATAACCCATTAACGTCGATTACTAATTGATTGGTATTAGAGGTCCCCGAGCGTTCTGCGTCAGAAATTCCGCGGCGTTTTCCCTCCTCGTCGTGTCCCCCCAATCGTTGGTCGTGGCGCGCGCTAAACTTGAAATATAATATTTAATTTTAGTTTCGACTCGGACAATTGCTGGTCAACAACGCGACATCACTCATAAATAGGAAAATTAAACAATCTTACCACCTTCATCCATTGTCGCCTCCCGTGCTAATCAATCTCGAGATATTTAACGGGCCCACGTTAATCTTCGCCTTCCAATCGAATGTCGAAGTCACGAAGAAAAGTGAAGTTTCATATTAGTTCGAAAGTTCAGTGTTAACAGCAGCATGGGCGAAGACAGCACGAACAATGATAAAAACGACTGCGAAGAGTTCGAGATGATCGACGGATGTCCTGACCATCTCGACGATGATAACAACAACAACAACAACAGGTAATAATTAGGGCGAGACGATTGTCTTCCGGGCACCGAGAATAGTTTTCTTACGTTTTGTTTTGTTCTCGTGAGATTTCGTGTATTGTTCTAAGTTCCAAACACTTCAAAGTGTTTATACTCAGTTGCGGAAAACCGCTCGTGCATTAAGAATACAAATAAAACATATATACTACAAGGAAAAATCTTTGACATGATAATTTGAGCAACCACTGAACTTTTAGATATTTCTCAACATCCATTACAATAATTATATAACTGAAGTTTAAAGTTTCTATCCAAATATGTTTCTTTTTAATATACGCATTTTCTTCAACCGAATCGAATTTGATTCATACTTTTTGGCACTGATCTCTCTCCTATTTGCCAACGAATAAACCATTTTGATATTATTTTTCATCATCCACCATTCGTTTGTTTCCTTTCCAAATTTTCTAGTGCAACAATTGCTATTATTAATAATAATTCAACTTAAGTTTAAAACATTTCCTGGAAACAAGTACCTTTCGTTAATTACAACTCAATGGAAACGAATTTTTCTTTAATTCATGAAATAAAATAACGAAAATGTTGAAACTTATTATAATAAAAGATATATACATTGGACAATTGATCGCATTTTTAAATAAATATTTCTAATTATTGCAGTTGTCTGGATACTCGAAAAAATAAACTGTTCCTTTACTAGCAAACCTAAATACACGTTGGTCAAAGTATTTTGATCATTATTTTTCCGACAACTTATTAACTATGACAATATATTATATTTAATTGTATTTGTTGTTATCATTTCTTCAAAATATTTCACGAATATTTATCTTTGTCATATCTGGAAAGATTTAAATAAGAACCATAGATCTTCTACCTGAGTTTTCGTGTTCTCTTGTTTGAGTTAACCTATATTTAATACATAAATGGAAGAAGTTATTATAATAAGAAAATACAATTTTGTTGTTACTTACTTTGTTTGTCATGTAAATAATGCAGTAGCATATTTATATTTGATTTAATAAATTCATAAGGAGTAAACTATTTATATTTATCTATCCGCAATGTTTATAAACATTGTTCAATATTATACTAAAAAGAAAATAAAACCTTGTTTTTATTTTAGATCAGGATTACACAAATATTTAACTTAACATTCATTCTAAATATACTCCTGTTATTATGAATCGATTACAAATTCTCAATCAGCCTTAGATTTTAGCACACTGTAATTAGTGGAATGTTTTCATTTACGATTAAATACTAATAAAGGTTAAAGATCAAAGGGATGAGTGTCTCACGATAATTGGTAAAACATCCAGTTTAGTATTTGGATGTCCAAACATCGCCATTTACTTTAACTTTACTTCAATAAACGTGTTTTATGAGCTATGAGAAAAATCTGGTTTTTAGTCTTATGGAATGCATGTACACGTTTTGAAGGTCAACTTTCGAATGTAGTTCAGTTTTATTTTGCAGCTTTCCCGTCTCGTTTATAACGGAAAATGAGATTAATTGAATTTGTTCGTTTAGTAGAAAACCCGGGTGATATCTATGGACATTTTACAGCTTATAGTATGTTACTGATAATGTGGAATATTCTTCAAAAATAAGTCTTAATATTATATATAATATTAATATTGATCACACTCATTAAAAAAGTGATATATCTGAGTGGACATTACGTTCTAGCTATATATATGATTAATTAATTAAATTTTCTTGCTAATCTATTATAATTTCACCCCTGAATTATATAATTAACATAAATCTTATAAAATGATTACTCTTTTGTAATGAATAGTGTAAATCATCTTCTTAAACAAATTTTAATTAAACATAGAATAGAAGTTACTACAGTTCTGAATAAGTATTTGAATATTGAGTTAATTGTTAAACAATTTGACTCGCTAATAAAATTTCCACAAAATGAGCTATATTTAGATCTCACAGGAGATACATTCATGTGCCAATGTACTAAGACTTTAACTGGGTCAGCTAATTTAGTTCGTTAGTTTTATGGACTGTACAATTTGCCTAAATTGGGAAGACTGGATTGGGATATGACAGGGAATTTCTTAGTCCTTCCTCAACTTATTAACTAGAAAAACTATCCAGAATTAATAACATTATTTGTTTGCCGAATATTGTAACAAACCGGACTAATCGAGGAACTAAAATTATAATATTTATGTGTCCTAATAATTTTTGCATACTAGAGATTTTAAGTTCATAATATCACACTAAATTATTATTGGAATACATATCAAAATTATCATAATTTTGATAAATGATGACATACTACAACTCTTTTATCTCTATTTGGTGGTGTGTTATTAACGTATATGTGATGCATCTTCACAGAACAAATGTTATCAAGCAAATTAGTAATATCAATTACCGCGAATCCCAATTCATAATAAAAAAAACAAGAACCCGAACGCAAACTTGGATAATTGACCTTTCCGTTCTTCAAATTATGTTAAATTATTCCACGCCCGATGTCCAAACTTACTTTATAATTATATATACCGAGTGTAACAACTATGCACTAAGCATAAATACGATTAAAGTTTATATTAAGACCTCGATTGGAATCGTATGCAAATCAATTCTATTTCCGTTTTGTTGGTTCGATAACATTAGTACTTTTTTTTTCTACTTCGATCGTGTCTTTAAAAATCAAGTTTTTTTTTGTTGTTCTTCATCACTCATGATGAATTATTAAGCAATTGCCGGCCACTAATTACGGATCATTTAAAAAACAATTTAACTAACTGCTAATTAATGAGAATAAATTTGTACAGTTGATAATATAACTGAAGCTTTGTTGCGTAATTGTTTAATTGGGTGCGAGGCACATTCGGTTTTACCTTCAAATTGACTTGCAATTCTTTTGGATCTCTTTGGCCTAGATAGATCGTTTGGCTCTAGCCGAACAACCGGTTTCCATAGAAATCAAAAATATTCTCGACGATCTTAGGAGACGTTAAGCAATTATTTCGAAACACGAAAATCGTACGCAACATCTTATATAAAAATGCAATTAGAACGTGGGCTTTTTTTATAATGAGAAACAAACATTTGGTTAACGTATCTTTAGTGCGCTGTAATCTTGTCATAATGATCTCACGAAAAACTTACAATTGCGTTACAATTAATACGAATTTCTGTTTTATAATGTTTAACAATAAAATTTATAAAAGACAGCAATTGAGAGAAATAATAAATATTTTTAAAATTTGAGTATTCTCAAGGCTATAGATAACATTTTTGTATATTTTACAAATACTGACATACAGATATCCACGTTCATTGTTGAGTCGCAATTAAAAGTGTTTTATATAAATGTTGAATTAACATATGTTAAATCTTGTTTCAACATTGTTTCTGTAATTAACTTAACTAGCATAAAATGATGAAAAAGTATGTTATTTTTAACCTTTTAATAGAAGCATATTTATTTATATATAAACAAGCTAAGTTTACATTTTTGTCAGTTTCTATAATAGTAAATAAGTTTGTATGTATTGAAATATTGGTAATTTGCAATAGTTATAGAAATTCTAGAAAATTATCTTAAATTTAATAATATTAATTAAAGATTTGCGTTATTTTATAATTATTTACCTTTCTGCAAATAAGTAATCCTTTAAATGTGAGTAAACCACATGTTATTAGACATACATCAAAAAGAAAATAAAAAAACAACCAATTCAATTCTATTAGAAATATCTTTAACATTCTCAATTAATCAAAATTCTAGTTTTTTTTTATTAGTTTTTGTTTATATGTTAGGAATGTTAGTTCTCTGAGATAAACAGTATATATTATTTCAACTCGACGAATTTTGCTTTGCTACGCGCCAAACTGCTTACGTAATATTTTTTTCAGTCGAACTATTAAACTTGATTGTTCCCCGAGACCGTAAATTGGTTGCTATTTATTATTGCTGATTATTGCACACTTCTTTTTTAATAGGACTTTATTGATTGCAACGACGAATTGTTATGTCGTCGTGGAACGGCTCGAAATCAGTGGGTTGCGTAACGATCTCATAGCTTAGCCATCAATTGATGGATCGAGTTTAATTGCGGCAATTGCCGTATCGTTTCCATTCCGTTTTGAAGATGGAGGGAGATGCGGAATGCAGACGTCCATGTAATAATAAATAACTAATAACCAAAGTCGTCAAGGTGAACGGGAAGAAAATGAGAGTAGTCGGGCACTGTTCCAGAAAAAATCGCGTTTTAAATACTCAAATGTATGCTGATTATCTTATTTTAAATGCGTTCTCAATTAAAATTAAAATAAACCAGAAGATTATCTTCACCTTAATTAGATCTATTAACCATTTACTGTTGAAACTTTAAACGTTACTTAATTGTATATAGCTATTATTTCTGACGAGAACGATAATAACATATTTCACATGGAATTGACTTGAATTGAAAAAAAATTCCACAATAGACGATTTTGCTTTCACAAAAGATTCGATCCAGTAGTAAATTACTCTTTCTATGATGAATAATTTCCATCTAATTTTCATGTCAAATTATCCAAAAGTAATAATAGAAAAATATATCTTTCAACAAAAATAATTTTTCTGTTTTGTTTCTCCCATATTTTTGTTTCATGTTTTAATATTAATATAAATTAAGATGTTAAATGTAATATTTATATATAAGCAATTTATAAATAAATATACAAGTTCATGTAATAACAAGAAGTTGTAGCAAGGTCAAATAAATGTTGCGTTGAAATTGTACTTATTTCCTTGTTTACAACAACGTATTGTGTTCGATGCAAATAATTGACAATGTCAAAGTCAAGAATTAGGAATACAATGGAAATGAAACAATTCTGATCTCTTTTTATTCCAGTGTTTTTGATATTAGTCAATAATATTCTATGTTTCAATAAACATGTTTATTTTAATAATTTTTAAAATGTGCATTGTTTGCTTATTTCGTATTATATTCATAAAATTATTTATAACTCGTTGCAAAAGGAAATATATCACAAAATTATTCTTAATTTCTTTTTACTCAATTTTATATTTCAAAAATAGATATTGGCTATTTTGTATCTTTAATTTATATGTATAATTAAATAGATAACATGAATTACAAATAACATTTCTTAATAATAATATTCGCTTTATATTTTAAAACTATTATTATTTCAAATAGAGTGGGCGATCGTTTGACGTATATAATCTGATTCGTTAACCGATCATTGATTTAAAAAGTGACTTAAGCTCCATATCACCACAAGTGTTCGCTGTGTTTATCGTTCGAAAATAAAATCTTTTGTGAAAGTGTTTGTTATCCGATTTATTCGCAGTCCGAATAGTTCGTTAACAGATCACCCAATGTATTTTAAATATAGTACTTACTCAGTACTGAAAATATACAAATATAATTAACGTTTATATACAGCATTAGTGGAAAAAAGAATTTCCATGAAAGAAGTGTCCAAGAAGCATCTGTCTCAGATAATATTTACAAAATCTCTAATGTATAACATTTACGATTACCATTACCATTTCGTTATGAAAAAAGTATTATGCTACCCCTCGAAATACATCTGTATCATTCTATTATTATGTCAGCAAATGTCGAAACATTGTGAATGGTATATTGCTTTCCCTTTCCGTCTTATTTGTTTCTGCTGAAATTGCCCGCACTTGGTGAATTATGAGAAAGAGCTCTAAATGGTGAAATATTGGGTACATTCGATCAATAGTATTCTTGCTATCTACATAGCGACGAAGTGGGTCACTACTCCCTGCTTGGGAAACTCTGTTCTAGATAATACGATAATCAGTACAAGTAAGTAATTTAAAAAAAAATGGAATATCTCTGGACACTGTGGAATAATTTCGATGTGGAGTCCTAGTGGGTTTTGTGGTAAAGTCTAGATTAAAGTCAGTGTAATTCAAATTATTTATTTAACACTTAGAGGATTCATATTCTTAATCTAGCTTCTATTTGCTACAAGTATAGGTAGCTGTACAAGAGTTATACTAGATCTAAGATGAGTCTCGGACTAGGACTAACTTATAATTAAGTTTCAAATGTTATATTATATATATGAAACCAAGTTAGCTTAAGCTCTTTCAGCATGCTGTTAGTTGGTTACAGATTTATAATTATAAAAGTATCTTCTTATACATATTACGTACTGCATTCAGAATAATATTCAGGATAGATTTGTCCCTTGGAGTAAACGTTATCAAAATGTGGAAGTGAAAATCACCCGCTTTAAAATAACAGGTAAGAAGGTCGTAGAACAAACAATTCACGAGACTTCTTAGCCTGGAGAACTAATCTTAACGTGGTGATAAAAAATGTTCCGGATGTGTATTTATACGTGTCTAAACTAAATAGTACCTTCGGGCAATGGTGTGAACAAATACAATTAATAATCATAGTTAAATAATCAATAGGGACTAAATAGTACGATACGAGCGTGTTCAAATAGAATCAGTAAATAATCAGTGTGGACTAAATAGTAGTCTCAATATGAACGTGGACAATACAATTAATAATCGTAGTTAACAATTAACGTTGGTTAGTCACAACAAAATGTATCTTCAGAAAAAGATCGTTTCCACAATTATAAGTATAATAATAACTGCTGTAAAGTTACAAAATAATAATTACAGGAATAACCAAAATTAGTAAATAGATCAAGATATTTTTTTAATAATTACAAACGGACAATCATTTGTTGTGTCCAACCATTATTATTGTAATTGTTATTATTAGCATAGTGTATTAACGAACTAGAGACATCCAAGGCGTGTCTTAGTCGCATTATTATATAAACATAAACATTAGCATAAAGGATTCCAGTGATTCCAGTTCGATATACTTTAATATAAACAAAGGGGACCAAGCGTAAACATTCCCATCGATACTCCTATACCTTTATACCGAATTCAATATTGTAAACACATAAAGATCGTTACATGTACAATCGTAATCGATTATCTTTTTCATATAAACAAATGCATAGGAATTTGTCCCGGTCTTACAATAAACAAAACCACCGAGGCCGATTCCCGTGGGAACGCTTAGTCATCAATATAATCAAACCCTACTCCCGATCACAACTTCCACCCCGTATTAATAAGAATTAACTTTGTAAGTAATATAAGTATTTTAGAATTAGTCTCAGTAAAACGTTATTATGATGAGCATAGTCTCAGTAAAACCTTCAGATTGATAGTCTTAGTCTTGGAAAGGGACCCCAATAGTACCAATTATAATAAACTTGTTTTAAACCAATTGAATTATTTAATTCC